>NW_028280793.1:6117500-6219685 GCF_059751285.1 Brachycentrus maculatus
AAAATACTCTATTAATTAAGTATGCGTAAAATTCAAATAAAATTATTGAACTTTTTAAACTTATTTACGTTTTCAATTAACTTGTTTTTAATGGATTTTTCCCTAAATTATTCATACTTCAAAGCACTTAAAGTTTGTTGATTCATCTTAATTTCTGGGTAAAAATTGTTATGCTTTCACTGATTGGTTGAGGAAAGATTTACTTTTATTTTTGTAAAAAATATGTTTTTTTTAAACGTTTACGGTATTTTTAATAAGATTTCTTAAAAAAAGAAGTTTGAAGTTAAATCTGAGTGGAGGTTACGTCAACAGATTTCATTGCAAAATAACCTTTTAGCTGACGCAACAAAAATTAACTCGGTAGGAAATGGTAGTAACGCGATGATTAAAATGTATACACAAATTGCTAAAATTACGCTCCAGTCACGAAACAAGTCTGAAACGGTTTCAGAGGAGAGGAGTTAAAAGCTTCACTAGTGTATTGTACCATTATTCAAATTTTAACGATGACTAACAATGTCTGCTCGATACTCGATATCTTGGAAGTGATTTGTCTTTTTACACTACAAACTCATTTCAATTTACTTTTATAAGTAATAAAAATATAGTCTCTTAAGAAAAATTAGTATACTATTTAAGTTATTGAATTAGGTTTAACAAAAAAATATATTTTGCTAAATTAATCACAAATTTTTTTGAAATAAAGTTAAGTACGACACTAACGTTGATGAATATTGTGTGTAAAATAAATGTTTCTGACAACTTATCTAGGCAATAGATGTAGCTTTTGAAATTTATTCTAGAAAAAAAAATATATTGTTTGTTTTTACTTGCAATAAATATAAAAACAACTTTTGCTTTTTTAATTTTATTTGAGTAACATGGTTATCAATCATGAATGGAATATTCGGTATAATTTCTCACTTGACCAACTAATGACAGTTTGTAAGTCCTGTAAGTACCCAGACATCCATATTCTCTTTTTATTTTTTATTTTTTTAAAGTAAATCTTTAATTAAAAATGGATAGATATGACCACAAAGTGTCTGCCGAATCAATTATGCATATATTTATCTAAATACACTTTTTTATTTAAAGTTGTTTTTTTTAATAAAATCTAAGTATATATAATATGTATCTATATGAATGAATTAATATGCGTTATTTTAATATGTTCAAAATGTTTGGCACATTATTTTATTTTACTAGCGACATAAAAAATTTGAAAGAAAGTATATTTTTATTTAAAGGCCTAACTTTACTTTCATAGTTCTGTTTTAATGCCGATATTTATTTTTTAAATTAACGGTCAGACATAGAAAGCTAAATGCGCGCTTTTTAAATCTCGTAAATGTTAATGAATGAAAACGAAAAAAGAAGGTTTTTGCGGATTAAATTTTCCCCGGCTGCTTAATAGGCAAGAAATTGGAGAGGGAAGCTCTAGTCTGTGTTAAAATTCCATTTTAATGAGGGGAGTCAAAGGAAAGAGAACTCTTGACTCCGGATCTCTGCTGCCTATCAATTACCAAGGATGTTATCATATCCTTGTCAATTTTAATCAGTATGGGTAAAAGTTCTTAAATTTTATTTAACACCCTAAAAACAAAACTTAGAACATGCGTATATGATACTAACCACCAAACAAACGGTCATTTGATAGCTGAATTTTTTTTTTTGATGCAAAATATTCACAAATGTGTTTTTTATTATATTTTATCTATGTATAATATAGGCATCTGGTAATATAGCGGTATCTTTTTTAAAGGAATAACCCGCAAAGTCCCAACATTAAGAGGCTTGTCTGCAGGTAGGATAGTAAGGATAGAGAAGGTAAATGTAAAAAGTACATCACAAACATCCAGACTAATTAAAAAATATATAATTTTTTTAAATTAATTTTGCAATTGGCGGGAATCGAACCCACGACGCCAGTTCGCAGTCGAGCGTCTACCGGCGCCTGTCAATAGTGGTAGTATTATATGAAGGCAATGTTAACAAACAAATTTAAGTGTAAAACACAATCGTAATGCTGATATTTTCAGGGTTTTGATCCTCTCCCCCATGATATAAGTTTTACTATAGATGGCAAAAAAAGGTTTTCAGTAAAAATAACTTTTTATTTCAACCTTAGATATCGCCGATAAAGTAACATGATGTAGATCTTTTCAATTGCAATGTACGTACAACAATCACAGGTAGAATGGAGATCGTTAAACGGTATTTGATGTGCTCACTAAAATCAGCTTTGCTGAGATTTTTTTTTACCTTGAAAAAATAAGGAAATAATGAACGATAACTGAAATGATTGGATATTGTCGGGTGTTTATTATTATTATTTTTAATTATCATTTACTATCGCCAAAATATTTTTTTAATGTTTTTTACGCTGTGCATCAAATTTTCTAAGCGTGTTTATAGTTAGGTTGTTGGAGAGAGCTAAGAGGAAAAGGAGGCAGATCAATCGTATCACTTTATAACGATAAACCTATGGCAAGACGTTTGAAAGATTCTCATTTAGAACAAACTTTTTTACTAACAAACCATCCTGTATTAACAAGAATCTTGTAGTATTTATTTCTCTGTTAATCATTTTATGTGACAGAAATTTGTTTACATATATTTTCGTTTACTTTAATTTTACAAAAAAAAAATGTTTACATAAATATATAAGCTTTCAATTTATAAACGGTGAGTCATTTTTGATTGAAAAATGCTTTTAACCATTTGTAATGATAAAAATCAAGGCTTTCATCTTTATCATTATGTTAAATTACAAATTATTCTGCACTGCTATGGATTTAATTATGATATATCCAATATTAGTATTGCGCAGAAAAAAATAATGTAATTACGTTTTTATGTGGTATTTTCAAATTTTTAATTACACGAATACGTTTGGAATCTCCCCCTGACTTTTGACTTTTATTTGATCTTGATTAAAGTAAACATTTCTCTTCATGATCCACTGAATAAATTGAAAAATTAATTACATAGATAGGCATTGCGTTTAGGAACAAACAAGATGTCGGCAAACAGAAGACGTAGAAATATAATTAATTTTACAACCGCTGCAAAGAGCGGATAAAAACATTTTTATTTGCTCAAATAATATTTGCAAAGGCGTCGCAAAATTTAGTCGCCATATTTGAAGCAATAATTTCCACTACCATTCTTATTTGTAAGAAAGTACAAGTTACAAATATAATAACAAAAACAAAAATATCTGCGTATATGTATATATATTCGTTCATCTTGAAAAAACATACCGTACCTACAGGTATTGTACATTCTACATACATACTTCTTATATTGTACATACAATAGTTACACTGTGAACAAATACACATCTGTTCGTGTCTAAAGATGTTTTTTTTTTAACTGATGTCATCGTCTTATTTTACTTACATTATTTTACTTTGAGTGTGGCTCCAGCTTCTTCTTCACCCATATAGGTTGTGTCTTATGGGGTTTTTTAAAGCCTTGGCTCAAGTTTTATTTTAATTTTAATTTACTACCAATTTGAAACTACTAAAATCTTTATAAAAAAGGTAAATGTTAGTTTGTTCATCTTTCAAATCTATTCACGTATTTGCTTTGAAATTGTGTTAAAACATTGCATTTAAATACAGGCGTGTTTTATACAAACCTGTGAAAGGCGTTTTTACCTGTGACAGTTAAAAACAGTTTTTACCACAATGGCGTCGCCATCTATTGAACGTTTAAGCAACAATACGTGCGATAATAAGCATTGTTCATGATGGACAGCATGCTTTTTGTCACCTGCTGTCTCTAAGCATTAATATTTTCGAAAGCATTGTTGTTTCATAGGTTTTTAATATTTTAATTGCTAAATAAACATTTTGAAGTTGAACAAATAAGAAATGAGTGCCTATTTATTTTCCATTTTACTTTTCTGAGCCTCAGCAACGTATGGCCAGGACGATTTAGTATTAAGTAAAACCCTATCCCGTTAAATATATGTATATTAGACTTCATAAAACGAATTCTTTCATCCTGAATAAACGAAAGAAAATAAAGAAAATTCCCTCGCTTGACATCAAGTAAAAATGCCAACTTATTAACAAATCAAACATTTCAGAGGGACGTTGGAGTAAATTGGTTTCGCTGATATGTTTATCTATCCTTATCCAGCTCATCACCCCTGTAGTTGTTCGTGGAAGGAAGAAGGGGTGGGGAGATCGGAGCGAGGGGGCGGGCGCGGCGCCAGTATTTTAATTAAGAGAACGTCTCAATATTGTTTCAGCTTCGTCGATGAGTAAGAAATAACACGCCGGCTTGTAAGGTGCAACACGGGTGGCAGGAAAAGTAAGGCTTTGATACTGCGCCATTCCAATAAGGGGTTGGATAGATGAAAGACGAAAACAACGAAAACGGGTCTCTATAACGTTTACATTCAGTTTATGTAGTTTATACAACATTTACATCTGAGCAAATTGACTTGCTCGAGAACCGGTTCGGAGAAATTCGCAAATTATTTTTCTTTGTCGGCTGAGTTTAATCGTAACGTTTGAGGTGATGCTGAAAGCGATTCGAAGAGAAAATTGTGTATTTTGTGGATTTGCCTTATTTTACACTTACCAAATGTTCAAAAATAATGGAATGATTTATTTTTTACTGTAGTTTAAAGCAATATTTTAAACTGAGATTTTCATTACGATAAATGATTTTGTTTGAATTTTCAATTCAAAAACGATTAATTAAATAAATATTTGTGTTCACGCTTTTAGAAACTGTGAAGTTATTTGTTTTCGAAGATAAATATTTTCTCTTAAAACTACCCCTTACTTTTTTTTTCTTCTATTGGTTTTTTTTAAATGTTTTAGATTGAATTTATTAATGTTTCTTTATGAAATGTGTTACTAAATAGCTTTGTAAATATAAGTATAAAATTCATTTATAATTTTACTTTGACTTTTCGTTTTTTTATCAAGTCAAAATTTGTGGATGAAAATCCTGATAAATATGTACGCGAATAATTTACATTTTTCATGTGAATATTTCACGATCTGTCAGTATTAATAATCGATTCAGGAAATACCATTTGAATGAAATGATATCCGCAAATATTTTATAATCGTTAAAAAAAATCTATGGAGAATTTCAATGTTCATAGCTACCGTATACGCTTCAAAGTGGAAGTACAGTAACTGACCTAATTATTAAATAACTCTATGATTAAAAAATAAAATCTGTTATTGGAGGATTGAATTTTCATCATAGCGACTTAAAGATTTATCGTTTACATCAAACAACTTTTGGTATTTTTTTAATTAAAGGAATATTTGGAGCACTTTTTTTCTTATTATTTCATTTTACTTAACATTATATTGATAAAAAAAATTGTAAGGATTGTAATTTAATTGCATTGACAAAACAATTTATCGGTTTATATTTTTACAGCGTTTTGTTGCCGATGATATCATTTGGAATCTAATTTCAAGGTACATAATATCTAACTTTGATTTATTGTTATTTTTCTTCTCATGCTTAATCACATTCAATGGTGTTTAAAGCATTCAATGATACAATTGGAAGAGAGAAAAACTTAACTTTGATATTAATTAATTAATTAGTTAATTATCAATTCATAAAAATACTTATAAATTATGACTCCCCTGGAAACTTGGGACCTGTAGCTCGTAAATATTTGCTTGAAATTTCACAAACGTTTATGATAAAATAATTAAATTGGTTAGTAAAACGTATTTTGTATTTATAAAAAGTACTGCTTTGCTAATATCTTCTATTCAAAATATCTAGAATTGCAGTTTCACTTTTGGACCCTTTCCTACCAACAAATACCGAGGAATATCATTATATTATTTATATTTAATTAAAATATACTTTGATTATCAAATATTCAAAATATTTAAGATAAAATTAAAAATATTTTTCAAATGTAATTTTATGTCAGGTTGTGGTCCCGTGGTTAGTATCGCGGACACAGTTTCTAGGCTCTAACCAACTCTATCACAATTTGATACCTATTTTTAATAATGAGCCGCTTTGGATCACAGAAAAGTACGTAATTGAAGAACCTTAGTAAATAATAAAAACACTTTATTTGTAAGAAATAAAAATCAGACGGTTTAATGAATTGTTGCGGCTACTGTACATTGCAAGTACTGGGTATTGGCCTGTTGAGATGGATTTTACATAATAATTAGCGTAGTCCTTAACAAAGTTTGAATGGAACTAAACTGCGTATCGTATTGCGGCAATTTGGGTAGGATTTATGGCGGCGGTGTTCCGACATCACGTCCGCTATTCATAATCACCATTACATTCAAGGTATGCAAAACAGAAGCGGGTGAATGGCGAGCTTTTTGTTCGGCGTTGTTCTGCGACCCTCTCTGCCGTCCTGCCGCCCTGCCGCCACGACGCCACGTCGCCCGGTTCCGGCGCTACAGGAGATGGCTTCAGTGAGCAGAGAAGGGGAGCTTTTAGTTTTTAACTGACTTTAATGAATAATTAATTAACACTGTACAAACTATTATCACTGTTTCTTAAATCACACCTAGTTTTACGATGTTTCCAAGCAGCAATATTCTAGCTAAATCGGTGTTTTTTGGTAAAATCTAAAACAAATGACAAATAAAATTAGACTTGTTCGATATTTACAGATACACGTGTTTTTAACATCAATTGTTTTTTATCTAGTTTACTTCAAAAATTGTGATACGTAATTTTTCGGGTAATAAAATGTAAAAAGATGCATAACCTTAATGGTGATGAAATGTAACACTGCAATTATTATTTAGATTGTTATAAAAAAAAAGTTAAAGCAATTTTTTAAATATGTTTATTTTGAAGCAATTACAAAAAACAATTTTTTATGTTTATTTAATTAAATTATAAATGAAAATAAAAATTATAAATTTTAAATATTGTTTAATTTTACGAAAATAAACATATGCAATATCTGTCAGTAAAAATGTGAAAATTCAAATACTGATAAATACGTACTCGTATGAAGTTGTTGTTTTATTATATAAAATGTAGTTCCACCAAGAAATGCCGGTGCTAAAATAAAATTTAATAAAATATTATATTCAAACTAAATAAGGTTTTTTTTAAAATTTCATTACAACCAACAAATACCGATATCATTTTTGACTCTCAAAACAATAAGTATCATGCTGAGAAATCTTTTATATCGATAAATAAACCTGTCTGATACCCGAAAGCTCAGATCCCAACAATGACCTCCGTCATGATGCCGTAAGCTTTCCCATAAAAATATTTTTCTCAATTCTCGTGCTTACTCGATTTATTTTCCCCCACAAATAAAATCACATTGGCCACCCATGTTGTTATATAATTTAGAAATGTCCCGTCAAGTAGGAAGTTACTTTCTTAACTGAGCTACCTACTTAAATGATTATTCACGAAACTTCAGACACTTTTTGATACTAAGTGTAATTACAGTTATTTTAAATCTTGTGGTCTAAATTTATTACCAGAACGATTAAAATGTTACGTTGTACGACATCAAATTAGTTTATTTGAAACTTTACTTTCGAAGGTATTCGCCAGAAGGTTGCTATCATAAAAATTACATTAAGTAACGTATTTTTCGCTTGTTCTTTTATAAATAATGATGTAGTTGTATGTAAAGAGAATAATAACAACTATATTTATATATATATATATATATATATATATATATATATATATATATATATATATATATATATATATATATATATATATATATATATATATATATATATATATATATATATATATATATATATATATATATATATATATATATATATATATATATATATATATAAATAAAACTCATTAAAGTGGTATATTTAAGTGTATAATTTTAATAAAATAATCCTTTTTCACTCCTTTTATTCACATGCCCAAACCATCTCAACAAACATTTTTTAATTTTATTAGTAATGCTTATCTGAACCTTTCATTCTTTCTTTATATCACTTTTCGAACATCAAAACTAAATCAGTTTTTGTTTATATAATAACGAGACATGGAATCAAATTTCTTCTCCATAATTTTCTGAGGCTACTTCATCTTTTTGCGGATGTTATATAAATCTGAGGATAATATTATATTGTCATGTAATAATCCATATTGGATTTCTCTCATCTACTTGAGCGGATTCATGTACCCTTATCTGTGGCGTATGAAAAATTGACGACGTGCCATTATTTGAACAGATCAGATAAAACATTCCTTGTATAAGGTTCATTATTATAACTAATTGAGAAATAGCGAAAATTAATTACTCACGAAAACGAGGTTATTTATAACACGATGAAAATACTAGTTTCTAGGATATGTTCACAGATTCAACGACTATTTTTATAAGCAAAATGGACTCATGTGATATTTTACTTTCGTGGATGCAATCATTAGAATGTGTGCTTAGCACGTTTATTTCCCATGGAACGTATCTGTTTATTTATCAAATTCATAGTCACAGGAAATTTTAAAATATATATTTTTACTATGAAAAGACAATGTGTTCCATAGTAAAACCCTGATATGACAATACATGATCTATATATCGTTCAAACATATATAGATCATGAACGATATATTGAACACTGCAATATATCGTTCCGAACATTTTTAATTTGTTGCCGACGGATGTTAGAGGTCAAAATAAAAGATGGAACAAAGGCAAAATAAAGGAATGGGTAAATGATCAAGAGTTAATTTTATGAACATTGTAAAAAAGATTATATTGTTAATTTTTCTCCTTTTTTGTGTGTATATATTAGGTTAAAATGGTTAAAAAACAATAAAAAAATGTATGCAAAAAGAACTCCACCGACAAGACACACAAGGTGGCTTGGTGGGTCTCTGCAAAATAACTTTTTATTTTTATCTTTAATATATGTTAAAAATTGTGATTTATAAAAATAAAATAAATAAATAAATCACTATCTTCTACTTCTTTACATCCTTTAAGCAACAGCTTCCTACGACTCGGCGTCATCTTTTTCCATATATTGCATCCTAATTGTAAAACTATTATTATACTGCGGAAAATTTTAATCAGATATTAATCGTGTTAATACACGCATCATCGATATATAAATAAAAATTTAATATTTGCTTGTTCAAAATCGTAAACATCCTTAAGTAATTCACCGCTTGCTTTGAAAGATTGAAATGCTACGAGCATTCGAATACGGGAGTATTTTCATATACCTAAATGATAATCTTTATTTTACGTAAATACAAATGATAATCTTTATTTGTTAGAAAAATAATATCATATATAGTTATGGTTATTCCAAAATTGCTTTGTTTTTTGACGAATATTTCATTTAAATACGCGCGTGTTTTTATATATGCATAACACATCGGAGACAGATTTTTTAAAAACATATTTTGTATCGCAATGGCAATGCCATCTGTTGAAAGTAAAAACAGTACAGTTAAAACCAATAATTGTTCATGGCGGAAAGCTGCTCAATATTTTACACCCACAGGCATTTTGAAATTGAATGTAGAAATGTGCGCTTTTTGCTCCATTCTTTCTTTTTCATTTAACCAGATATTTAAAATTTGCTCCATTCTTTCTTTTTCATTTAACCAGACCGAGCCGCGGTAATGCGTGGCCGTTTATATTTAGTTCAAATTAAACTATTACGTTAAATAAACGATCGCATAACGAGTATATAAACGATCGCGTTATATGAACGGTCTCGTTATAATAAATAATATAACGCGATCGTTTTTCATTTAAAATAAATGATCACTTAACCAGCCAGGTCGTAATCCCTGTAAATACCCAAAACCCCATATTCTTCTTCATCTACATATGTTGCGATGTCAAAATGTAAAAATAACTCCTGAGTGGAGAAACCTAGATTTATGAAAAAGGATCTGGACAATCCCAAAAATGTTGTGAATTCCTTTTTTCAATTGACTTTCGTCGAAAACCAGCGTAACAAGGTTTTTTTATAAAGGGATCTATTCATTACGATATCCAACCTTCCGTGGAAATGATAAATACTGCATATTATAATAGGCCTAAATACCAACAAACTTTAATTACTCGAGTCGAATATTAAATCAAATCGTTTAGTGGACCATTATCGCATGTGCCAAAACGCAAACTGCACATAAACCTAGGCGTAAAATTGCTTAACCGTTGCTATATTCGAGTATGACGATGTATTTTCACAAATAATTCGCAATCTTCATCAACGTTTTCATCTCGGTAAGCGTTCCCTGGCGTTCCCTCTTGACCGCGCCATCTGTGGGTCAGGTTGGCAAACAGACATTCTACCCTCCTTCTCCCCTCGAGTCCCTTGCAAATATACAGAAGTCCTTACAATAATGTTTTCTGACCAGAGCCTTATGGATGAAGTTAGGGTACTTTATCTGAGAGGATGGTGTTTTTACGTATATTTGATACGGAGGCTTTAGTCATCGTCAATTAATTTAATCTAATTTCCATGTAGCAGTAAAAAAATAGATTGAAATAATATGTTATTGACTTATTTGTATAAATGTCGTTAAATGTTTTTTTATCAAAAATCTTGTTATGATATAATTCTCTTCTCAGAACATTTCACAGTCAGATAAGAGTTCGATTATTTTCTCATTTTACCTTTTATCTGTTCGAGATGCCCAAAAGTATAAAAAAGACGCTAAGTATATTTAATATAAATTATTTAAATAATTATTAGAGTATTATTTTATTATAAGATTTAAAAAAAAACATGTTAGTTAATTGAGATGAAAAGAATAATATATACTTAATAGAACATAACATGTTAAATTTCAGTCAATGTATGTACAATACATGGAATGAATGTAATATAAATTTACTTTAGTAGGCACTTAAAAATATTAAAAATCTGTTTTCGATTGTACAAATCGTCGATATGGATAGATATTATTATACAAAAGGAAGTGAGCAGTCCTACGATCCAGATTTATACCTGGTAGTGATTATATAATAGGATTCAAATAATGAGTGTTTGGAGCTGAATGTGAGGAATATGGCTGCTGTAAAGAAAAGGAAATAAAGAGAAATAGAAGTAGAAGTAATTAAAAAAATAAGGAGAAGAAAAGTAGCCGTAGCTTGGTTACGCTTGCGATAGAACAAACTTGTGTAAACATCTGTTGAATTGTTTAATAAAATATGCATGAATGAAAGTTCATTCCTCTTCTTCTTCTTCTTATTCTTGGTGTAGGCCTTGTGGCCTGTTTTGAAGGGGGATAAGCCTCCTGCTATGTCGATTCCCAGCTATCGATCCATATCTTTGGTGGTCTGCCCGGGAGTCGTCTACCATAGGGTTGGACGTACAGTACGATGTGGGGGAGTCTGGATGGTTTCATTCTCCTCACATGCGCATACCATTGTCTCCTTCGTTGCCTTCCCCACCTATCTTGCATGTTTCCCTGATTCTGGCATTTCTTATTCTATCTCAAGACTCTTGCCTGATATGCTACTTAGAGTCTTCATTTCTAAAACTCTGATAACGTTTTTTGTGCCAACGGTGTCCGCTCTACTTTCGATCCCAGGCGTCATGGTGGTTCATACTTACAAAAATCGAAGTCAACATTTTCATATTAGCAACACTTTTAGGTCCTTGTAAAAAAATGTTGGAAAATTTGCTAACTACCGTCGCAATATCGAGAGTAAAGTTTCAAGTTGTTTTTTTTTTTCATTTTTACTCTGAACTAAACTTGAGTATAAAGTAATACGTTAAAATTCAGCGAAATAAGCTAAAAAGTTTTTTGCAGGTTTGATATCTTACGGACTTCTTCTACCTGTGAAATTTTCCATAGGAATTACTGCCGGGTCGTTAAAATGTGTTAGCGTTGCGGGGCTCGGGCGCTGGGTATGGCCTTATACTTTTACAGCGTCGTATGCCTTCTTGTATTCAGCTAGACGAAATATCTCAACTTGTTCACGCTTTACGGTCATAGAAGCTTACTTTATTTTGGCAGAAATTTTATACAGACACTTCTTAAAACTTTCTTAAGTAAGGCAGAAAGTTGTATTTTTTCTGAAATATATACAATATAGTTTATTATGAGATTTATACTCTTTCGATTTTATTTTTGAATGTCACATTTTAGGTCACATCATTAATTTTTCACGCCAACAATTACGAAGCACGTAAATTTATTTTGGAAACTTTTCTTTTCCAACGTGTCGAAGTGCTAACGTTTCTTTGTGTCATGTTCATGAAGGACTCGTTACTTACGTATAATACAGGGAGAAAATTTATTCAAGCAAACGCGGCCCGTACGTGCTGGGTAAAAAAAAAGTATCCGACATCAAACGCTGTTTTCATCAGATACTGCAGCCTTATGTTTCGTTCAGACAACCGTGGATCTATTTTTCTTGTATACGGTCGTGTACGAAACTCTCGTACATCACAACAAGAAACTTCCTTTGAGAACATTTATTTGATCCATCCATCCGTTTTATCCACTCCCGCGATAACAAGAGAGACCTTCGCTCCCTGCTAAGCACCCCCTCTTGCCATGACGCGTTCTGCCACCCTTTATAAAATTCAGACGTCCCGTTCCTTCATTATGACTGAGCATTCAATCTGCCTTTTGACGGTTGCCTCCCTTTTTCCTGCTCATTTTTCGATATAAAAAACATAATTGTTGTTGCCGATTTTCATAACCAGTATACATATCAAAAACCTTGTTATGAAGAGAAATAAAATATAAGAAGGAAATTATCTTTGAAAAAATAATCATCTTACTGAAATCAAATAAATATTTCCCAAAACTAATATTGCTAGTTAAGAACCGAATTATTCAACCTCAAATTTTAATGTTTTTTAGATAATGTTATTCAAGTGTTCACAAAGATCGCTCACTCCTTTCAAGAACGTCATAAATCAAAAATCGTCAATTTTCAGTTGTGCATGTTTTCGGAATGCCCAGAAAATGTACTATATCCCAGCAGAAGAGGCATATTTTTAACTTAATATTTACCCGCTACAGGGCAGAATGTGTTGTTTTTGCATTTTGAAGAAAAGGTATTGTTTAATTATGTTTTTAAATATACTAAATATTTTTCAAATGGAGAAAAAACATTCAAGTTTTACCTATTTTTACTGTGCAACAGATCATTTGTTTAAAATGATCTGTTGCACAGTAAAAAGTTCAATTAGTGGCTTGATGTTTATTTTCAATACTTTATATAATATATTTTTAACTTTAAAAACGTTCTCCTGAAAAATCTTTTTTTTTATGACGTTCTTGAAAGGAGTGAGCGAGATGTGACGAATAAATTTACAACGGTTAATATGAAAATTAAAAATTTTTATCAAACCGCATCTTTATTTCAATGCACATATTACGTTCATTAGTTTTTCTTCTTCATCTATGTTTATCTTCTCAGGTCCTCCTGACGTCGACTATCACTTGAAAGTATTATAATTGTCCTTGTCATGAACAGCTCTAAGCAGCGCCTCGACGGTCCTGATCCCCGTCTAATCTAGTATATTCTAGAGCCAGGATATTCCTGTTCTCTGCCCACACCTCGTCAATCCTATTTAGTTTAATAAAATCAAACTAAAAAAAATTGGCACAATATCTGGTATTAGTACCCCACTCTGCGAAAACATGATTCTCATTTTCAAAACAACCCGTGTAAGCTTACCTGAATTTAATTTGGATTTAATTCAAATTTACATGTATATTTAACGTAAATTGTTTGTTTATTATGAGAAAACAAAAAAGGGTCAATCAATGTTAAAAATTATGATGAATCCCACAAAAGAGTAAACAAATTTCAACTCTTATACGATTATTTAAAAGTTTTTTTTTTCTCAATTTTTCCACAAAACTGGTTAAAATATTGTGTTTAAAAAGCTTTCATGATCATGTGAGCCTGAAAAGTAAATTATTGAACTGTTTTAATGTTCTCGGTATTTTTGTTTCAGATTCACGGAGTAAATTATTAGTGCCTTAAGTAGTGTTTCGTGTTTGAGTTAAAAATTTCCAAGTTAGGAGTATTGAGCATATTATTTGTTTATGCCATTTTTTCGGAAGTAAGTGATACAAAGTGAAGAAAAGTTTTAACAAAATAAGTTGTTTAGCATTTTCCTCCGAGAAGCACTTCTTCTCGTACTTTTTAGGTAAGTTTTGTGTTTTGTTTTACTACAATACTTATCAACATCACTATACTTTGTACCTGATGAAGACTTTTGCCTTGTTTTGTAAAATTGAACTGTTTATTTGTCCTTCCTTTGACATTTTCCCATACAGTGAGAACAACCTTACACAAGAAGCTTTTTTATAAATACGAAAGTACTTTCAAAGGTCTACAATAAAACTTTTCTTTGATCTTTATAGACCAAAACCTTTTAGTTTTTTTTCCTAAATTTATACCATAAATGAAGTTCTTTAATGGTAATAAACTCTAAAATTGTAAAATTAATAAAAATATATTAATGAATCAATTTAGCGGAAAGATTGTATGTTTTTTCATTCTTTTTATATCATTAACTAGATACACTTTTTTGTCGACTTTCCTCATTGAATTTTTTTTTAAATAGAGTATTAAAACGTGTCAATGAATGTAGATATATGATTAGTTATATAATGCAACACTTATAAATAAACACCACGTTGGTGATTATATTACATTCGATCCCCAACTATCAATCCGTCAAAATATCAAGATATTTTAATGAGTTTAAAACGATAAATTATGTTAAGAAGCGCTCTAAAAATACGGGTCATGACCTTCAAATCCACACCTGATCGATCTGATAAATTTCATATAGAAAGTATTTCGCACAAGAGTTTTTTGGGGATAAATTTACAAACATAGACAGGATTATGCAGTAGAGATTTAATGACTCTTCCTAGTGACAAGTTTAATAATATTTGATTTATACGCAGAGATTTCTTTGTTTTGAACGTTTTGTTTGCTCACATTTTCTACACACGTGATGCGAATATGAATAATTTGATTTAAAAGACGAGCGTCTCGACGCTTTACTTGAATTATAAAAAGCGTCCCTGAAGATGTCAAAAGTTATTTTAATATTATGAATAAAATCAAAATTCATGCATGCACGTGATAGACTTTACGTCGTATAAGAAGATCCAAGTGTGAATAAATCAAATCATATAAATATTTAACACACATGAAAATTTATGATTTTTTTACTCTAAAAAATAATGAGGATATTTTTTATCACTTTTCATATTTCATAATAAAATGTGTTCATTTATAACATCAGTGATGATTGACTGGTACTTTCATCTTTTACATCAACCACTTCTGAACCTGGCTCTTTCTCATTATTATCCAATGCTTTCTGTACTGAGGTTGGAGTTCATCTGAGCTATCCGTTTGTTGTGATACCTATGTAAGTATACATTCCTCTATTACTTATTGGATTGCACATAGCTGATTGATCGATTTGAACATCAAAAGACAAGTCGATAAGTTAAACAATTTATAGACAACACTTTAAGTGTGTTCAAATACATGTTCAGAAATCTGTTAGGATCTTTTCCTTTCATTTTTTTGTCGAAAAGTCTTCATATGAAAGATTACTTGGCTATAAATTTTCCCTAACACATACATATGTACATGAATTCAAAGAGGCGGTCTTCGATATTCAGGAACAGATGACCTCGAGCAAAATAGCTTTTTATGCCATACGTAATTTATCTTTCCCGCTGCCGGTCATCGAAGGCAAAAGGCGGCTTACAAGAAACGTCCATTAGCCCGAGAATTAAGTCGACCGGTGGTCGTACCGCTCCGCTGTATAGTCACCCGAACACTCTTCCTACCCTCTACAAACTTAGCAAGGCTGACCCAGCAACCCACTGCATTTTTTTTTCTTCATAATACATTTTTATTATATTAGGGGTAAACGGGTATGAGACATTTGGTCAAAAATTAGCCTAAAAGAATTTTTATTTTTATTTTTTTTATTAACATTATAATAACAATAATAAAACCCTTATCCGCACCCCAATGATGCATAGGGCACTGCGTCACATAAACGCAGTGTTATCTTGATCGTTTACACATGAAGGAAAGGTGATCAGCCCTCCGCTTCAGGTACCAGTCCAGGGTAATAATATTGAATAAATATTACAGTGAAAAAATCACTTATATTTATTTTACCCCCCTTGGGAATCGAACCCGGGACCTCCAGAACGGTAGTCGAACGTGCTGACCATTACTACTATTAACATAAATTGTTTATATTTATTTAAATCATAATTTTTAACATATTATCAAATAAATTTTGCAGAGACCCACCAAGCCACCTTTTGTGTCTTGTCGGTGGAGTTCTTTTTCAATACATTTTTATATTATTTTTAACCATTTTAACCTAATAAGTATACACACACAAAGAGAGAAAAATTAAGAATATATATACATTTTGCAATTTTCATAAAATTAATTTTTGATCATTTACCCATTCCTTTATTTTCCTTTTTTTCCATATTTTATTTTACATATTTTATTGTCGGCTACAAATTAAAAATGTTCGGAACGATATATTGCAGTGTTCGACTCCCATATTTATTACTAATTTTTGGCCTTGTCATTTGGCCAGATGGAAATTTAACAACTTATTATTTCAAAATGATGTATCAGGTGCAATTCACCAATATAATGAGAAAAACGTAACATTAGTTTTGATAAGAAGAATAAGTTATAAAATCACTCATGCTTTTGAACGAGCAATGCTCGCGGACGGCTCATGTGAATTATCGCGCCTACCCGAGTACCGCTCGCGTGTTTCGACTTGTTTGCATTGCATAAGATAAACAACCAGACTGAGTTCGCCGGTTGCCACTTAATGCTTTTTTACTGATTTTTTTCTCGATATATTGCCAAATTTTTTGCCACGTTTTTTTTTAAGTTGACTTGTTTTATTTTTTTTTATGTAAGGTTAAGTTTTTTTAATAATATTTTTGAATGCTTATGCAAACTTTTAAAAAAAGAATATATAACCTGAAATTCGTAAATACATTTTTTTTAATTCGAGAAGAAAATAAGATACATAAAAAATATTCAAATTTTAAATGAAAACACTTGTTTTTTTACCACTGAAATAGTAAAAAACAAATGTTTTCATTCATATTTTCGTCATGTCTTACCACAAAGTAAATGCCGAAACAATAAATAAATGAATAAATGTTCAGATAAAATTTTCATTTGTGTGGCCAAATATCAGTCTAGTCATTTTTTATCCGGTCAAATTGTTAAGTGATTAATTGAAAAGCCTTGTTTATTCTTGTAAATAATAATAACACCTCTCATTTTTGCATTAAAAATTGAGTATTTAAAAAAAAAATAAGGCATTTTATATAACAGAATCAGCTTCAACTACAAAATAAATTCATGTTTGAAATCAATAAAAAATATTAGAAAAGTAACAGGTAAAATACCAGCATTTTAAAATATCAAGGTCTTATAAATTTGGAGTTATAACTTATTGTAGCTAGGCAAAATAAAATTTCTTAAAATTATAAATAATATTCAAAAGAATACTTTTTTGTATAAAAATAACGAATATTTTTTTAATATCAGAAGGATATATTTTTATTGAAACTCTGAAAAAGAAAATGATCAATAAATTCAAATTTTTGAAAACAGATAGATCGATGTTTTTTTTAAACTTATTTACATAATTTATCGTTTTTTTCAAATTATTATTCACGTGCTTTATGTGTGTGCATTTTGAAGATACAATCGATTCAAGTGCAAGTGTATATATTTTTTGGTTTTAATGCACAATGCCTCTCATACGTCGGCCCTAGTAATAAGTCCAGTCCGTCCATTGTACGGCGCCGATCGGCACTCAGTGCGGCCGACGCGAGCCACGTTGGCGTGTCAATTTGTCAGACATTTTTTGTCTGCCCGTTAGGTGGAACTTATCATCAATCCCAGACAAAGGTATGGAGTAGGTGGGCCGGTGTGTATTGTACCACCAGTCTACCTTTCTTTCCACTTTTCTTGTTCTCTTTTCGCGCTCCCGGCAAAATGAGGAGTATATAATCAATCTTTTTTTCTCTTGATTAGATCGCAGCACCTTGTGGCAGAGATTTATGTGTAGGAAGACTGATCATTTCGCTTTTTTTAAACTTGTTTTTTGGAGATTCCTATTTCTGATTTTTCGGAATACCGATGCTCTTATTTATTTATCGAAATTGCTCTCGATAAACAACGAACGCTGGAGGATGACATAAACGAAACTGGCATTGAATTGTGTATATTGTCGATGGATACCCTCTGCAAAAGCTCAATCCAATCTTGTATTTTCTTCTTGAGCTTCCTTATTTCCTTTGTTCACTTTTTCTCTAGATATTCTTTAAAATTCATCTTATATCTGTTTCTATTAAAGTTGAAGATTATAAAAAAAAGGTTTGGAGTTTTGAATTAATGATCGAGAAATATTGCAAATTGTGATATTTTATTAAAATTGTACGTGTTGTGAATTAGTGGGACGACATTATTTATTAAATTTTATTTATCTTTATTTGATCATCTTCTAGGAAAACATAAATACAAGACGAGAAAAAATATCATATTATTCATACGCCAGGTATGTATGTATATATATGTGTATATATATATATATATATATATATATATATATATATATATATATATATATATATATAAATATATATATATATATATATATATATATATATATAAATATATATATATATATTTATATATAAATATATATATATATATATATATATATATATATATATATATATATATATATATATATATATATATATATTTATTTATATATATATATATATATATATATATATATATATATATATATATATATATATATATATATATATATATATATATATATATATATATAAATATGTGTGTGTGTAAACCAAATATATGGTTTATCTTGTACATACAATACTCGTATATTAACAATATATTGATAGTCAATATTTCAGCGGAGCTTGACATATCCGAAAAAAAAACACTGGGAAAATATGAAAATATGTAATAAAAGACGCGTAAAATTTCTTTATGCTGGTAATAATACGAACATCCAGTAACCAGAAAATAGTATTTCAGTTTCAGTACCTCGCCGCTAAGCCTCCACTGAATCATTTCCACACTTTACAACCTTACTGAAAGGGAAGACTTTTTGGCGTTGTCACGCATTCGAGTCGATTACTTGGTGCTACTTATTTTATGACATCTTTATTAAAACGAGAATCATAAAACATCTTTTTTATAAAGAACTTAGTCTCCGAAAATTGGTCCTCACTCTGCTTTTAATATTTGTATGTTTTAATATCCTTTTCGTAAAAAAACATCATAAATATAAGTTTCGATATCCAATTTTTTTATGTCATGTTTTAACTTTTATATTACTAATATCGTTGCGATTTGACTCCTTCTCTCCTATATCTCTTATTAGCAACAAATATCATATCTAATGTGGTTCATCCGTATTGTTTATATATTGTTCATGTGGACTTTTATTCATTAGAGGAATTTACTATTTACAATTTAACTACGTAGTATATGTAGATAACTTTAACATAACCTAAATAATTCATTTTTTTAAGACTTGATAGCATTTTAAAAACACTTATTTATCAGCATTATTAGGAAGTAAATGTTGCTGAATATATGTTTGTTATAAACCTGTATAGTTTTGAAGTAATTATAAAATTATTTTTACTACATAGATAGAGAGTTAATTTCCGTGTAAAATTGTACTGCAACAAACGACCATGGAAATTTTAAACCGGAGAAATTAAAATTTATTTTTAGAGATTAAAAGTGATCGATTAATTTTACCAAAAGGAAGTAAAATAAGAGTTATTCACATAAGGCGTATCAACTTTTTAATACAGTTTAAGCAAATTTTTCAAAAGCAAATGCGTTATTTGTGCTCTTATAAGTTCAATAAATGCTTACCATAAAAATGTTACGTTTTTATGAAATTTATTAATTTACATATACCTGTTTTAAATCCAATCACTTAACAAAATCGTTTTTAAGAATTTTAGAAATAAAAAAAAAATCAGAATACGTTATATTAATAAGAATTTTAATGAAATTTCCTCAACAATATCAAATAACTATGTTACGTTTTTGTTTTCAATAATCATGTTCAAAATATTTTTTTTAAATGTATATAAGTCCCTTTTTATCTGCAAAAGGTGAACGCGGTACTATTTATAAATACCTCATTAAAATTATCCTCGTTAAAAATCCGCGGACCTTATCCTCCGCCCGAGCATTTTAATTTGTTCAAAATATTTTTTCTTGAAGTTCGTACATTACGGCAATTAGAGCCATGGGCCGTGAGCATAAAATGGAAAATAATTACCAATACGCCATCGATGATGGGGGAGGCTCGATCGACGTCGGTATTCTTTTAATTTGTTCACCCTCGCACCACTAATTGTCGCTACGATATCGCTCCAACATCCCCTGGGGGAGGACTCAAACCTCCCCTCGTTATATGCCGAGTGAATACAATAAAGAAATTTTATCCGAGGATCTTTTAATAATTCAGTGTACAACAACCTCGCCTAGGGCGTACTAGGAAAGGACAGTTTGTTTACAAAATTTCCAACTGATTGGCTACATCCTTAAAACCTCAAGAAAACTTTACGAAGATGATGTAATACTTTTTTGTGTCAAAAATAATTGGTGAATCTTGACAAGTTTTTGTCTTATTTTGCTTGTAAGGACACTGAATGAATTGGTACTGTATTAGTAGTAAACGGATCACAATTATTGTAAAGAAAATGTTTTTGGTAAGCGTGAATAACATAAGGAGTGAAGAAGGACGGAGGTAATAAAAATAAACTTTAAAAAATGTATTACACTCTGAAATTTTGTCATGTCAAAAGCCTTTAAAACTGGAGGAAAAGTGTGACTTGATTTGAGGACGTTGCGGAAGCCAATGGAGTATCAGGTTAGACGCATATTGTATCCATTTTCTCTACCTAACCATGCGAAAAACTACATCGAAGTACTCATAGTAGCAACATGCAAGTTGAGTTAAGAGGTCCGTGATTCGATATACAGTCAGCCACAACTTGATTTCAATTTTAAATAACTTAGGTTACACTGATAAAAAATTTGTGTTCATGATACAAAAATTCATAATTACATATTATTTATAGTATGGCGGACAACATGAAACGTGTTTACGATGGAAGTTATTGAGTACTCTTAACCTTACGTTGCAATATGAGGGTTGTTTTGTAATTCTTTTCAATATAATATATCTTTTTTGGATTTAAATTGATCGTAAAGTTATTTTCAGAACATGTAGACAATATAATGAATAATATATACAGACAATAAAATTAATAATGTAACTTTTGTATCAAAAACCGAATAAGTATACTATAAACTTCTCGCAAACCAAGTACCAGTTAATCCGCGGCACCCTGGTATTAAATGTTAAAATCCCCTCATTAAAATTAAGTGTGAAAAATAAATACATTTTTTCAGCAAGTTATGACTTCGGTGGTTTAAAGTACTGATAACGACTAATTGGTCAAATTAAAGAAAAATGTTTGTTCTCGTATTTTATACGAGAAAACTGAATGTTTGAGCGTTCGTCGTTAAGGTAAACTGTTGTGTTGAGATAAGGAGACTTGGTATGCTAGGGGGGAGATGTAGTTATTTTTTATTTTCTCGAAAATATAAGAATGGTGTGTTCTTAACAACTTAATGGCACAGCCAAGGGAGCGAAAATTGCTTTTTACTCTTACGTTTAGACACTCTTTTTTTTAAAGACGTGCGAATTGCTTTAACAATTGACTGAAACTACGTCAATAATTGGTCATTTGAATATTTTAAACGGCTTCTCGCGTAGCATTCAATTGTTGACGATAAAATTTTATTGAAAATTTAAAAATAATGTTTTATGAAATAGCACTACGTGAGTAAATTTCATAAAACCAGTATTTTTTTCGGAATCATTAACCAACTCATTTAATTTTCCAATATGTATGCAAAATATTTAATATAATTAAAATATATGATAATAACAATAAAACTTTTGGGTAATGTAAATAATTCCATTTTTGTTAAATACTACCTCAAAGGCGCTTAAAGTTTGTGGAATTATCGACTTCCTTATGAAAACAGGCCATTTCGAAACATAAAAAAATATTACGTAAATACCGTTAAACAATACGTAAGTACACTGGGGAACTTCTAGAAAATTTTTCGATGGACTTACAACCTTGTATCATTTAGATTGGTAGTGACTGATATATTGAAAGCTTTTAAATATAAATTCACTGTAAAATCGGGATACAATTTTATGATGTTTCACATTTTCAATGAATTTCGCAACTTAGTTAAAAAAAATTGCTTAGCAAGAGCAGATCTGTCAGGAAGCCTAGATGCTTCTGTATCAGATCTGGGCATGCGGTGGGACAGCTTTCAATATAAAATACGTAAGAACCGTTTATTAAATACATTGTAACAAAAATGTGTTTCACAATTAATTTTTCTGGTGTTGTTTACATAAAATGTTTGTATTTCAATAAAAATGGCAAATTAATTTTTTAGGCAGAAAACAATGAGTTTTACAAAATTTTAAATTACTTGCAATCAAAGCTCATCGCAAGTTATTATTACCAAAGAAAATCGATTTACTGTTCGACATCCATTTTTTTCGTCGAAAGATTTATTGGTTGCTGGAACGAATTTATTAGCTTTACATTTCTCTCCGCAATAATATTGACACTGTTTATTTTTACGAAGAGCAAACAGCGATAACGAAGGGCTAGGATGGGTGGGGAAAAAATAAGAATGATAATGGACGGTCAACAGTACTAAAGGCTTTGGTTATCATACATTACATTTTTTATAGAACGCTTGAGAAAGTCACTTTAGTCTCCTTATCTACCTCAAAGTTTCCGAGGGCTTTTTTCCTTCTTGGAAACACGTTTAGGAGAATATAAGTTAAACGGAGAAAGTAAGAGAGCCCTATTTATGGGGAAACCAAACATAACACATATTATGAAAAGTATGATTATGTATGAGAATAGGATTTTTAGAGCCAGCAATGTTGTGCTTTTTTTTAAAATCATATTTATTACGTATCTCAGCAACACGTACTTTATTTAAAAATATATCCTGCTACGCTTGTGATATGGATTATGTTACGTTATTTGTTTTTTTTTTACCTTATTCTTTTTATGTTTCATTCAATTGTTTTTTAATCTAAGATTTCTAAATTTTACTGTTTCGCCTATGCCATATTCTAAAAAACATACTAGTTATATTTTTTTAATAGCATGGTTTTATATAATGCACTTATACGTACGCATACATACACACAAACATACGTAACAGTATTTTAAAGAGAGTTTCAAAAAAATCGATAATGCG
This sequence comes from Brachycentrus maculatus, assembly GCF_059751285.1. NCBI lineage: Eukaryota > Metazoa > Arthropoda > Insecta > Trichoptera > Brachycentridae > Brachycentrus > Brachycentrus maculatus. The sequence goes on from NW_028280793.1 coordinate 6,140,896, forward strand.
ATAAAATTATCCAGTTAACAATAAATATACTTTGATCGAGTTTTATCTAACTTGAATACATAAAATTTGTATTTAAATTCAACTTAATTTTTACGTTTTAATGAAACTGTTATTAAATGTTAAATACATATGCTTAAGCAAAACTCCAAGACGTCCGAATTGCAAAAGCAAACAGAATCCTTATCGCCTCGTTAGTGCTTGCTCCGGACTACGGACTTGCTAGAGCTTCTAGTTGTTCAAAGTTCCTACCGTCACACCCCTTCAAATCCCAAAGGGATGCACGAAGTGAGATGGAAATCTTGAAATGACCGCTAAGGGTTCCTCGGACCCATAACTAAAGGATGAGGCTTGTTCTGGGGAGTCCCATAACTAGGGGGCGATGCTTGTTTTTTAAGGGCCTACCAGACCCGCAACTTGGGAGACGTGCCTGTTTCCTGACATGTTACCGAAAGGTTTTCGGAGCCACTTGTAGCGAGGAGGTCCGCTCGGACCGCTTCACGTATCCGTTGCGCGCATTTTAATCAAAGATTTACGAATACAAAGTAGTTCTTTGCCTTATTTCTCGATCATTATTTCCGATCACGTACGCTGCCGTGAAATGAGACCTCGTCCGAATAAAATAGTCCGCACAGCGTCTCTTGTTGACGCTTTGATTTATTCAGCGTGTAAATAATTCGTTTAAAGACTTTTGTTTCTTGAGATACGTGTAGATTGCCAGATATTCTGATATTATATGCAAATTATTGATTCGTATTGGAAAAAAATACTTTTGTTTCTAATACAAAATTTTTAACTACATATGGATGAATTGCAGACTTAGTGGGCATAATGAAAATGACAAGTTTTTCAATGAAATATTTTTGTTTGATATCAAGAGTTCTTTTTTTTAAAATTAAATACAGCTAAATTAAACATATTTTATAATTCAAATTCTTGATTAGTTGCGTAAAAAAAGTATCTTTGGTTTGCAAATGAATACATTCATAATGTAATGTCGGTTTTATAAAGGATCGAATATCATTATTTTTCAATCTCAAATGACTCGCAAAAAATGCAATCCTGATTCTAAATACATTTATTTTTGTGATACATTATTGAAGCAAAGCAATCAGTAATTAATTTAAAGTTTGAAAGTCAATCTAGGAAAAAATATTAAATGCAAATTTAATGATTGTTTACACACACGTAAAATTTTAAATGTCGTCTTAAACAGTAAAAATAATTTTTCATACATACACACGTAAAATTTTAAATGTCTTAAAAAGTAAAAATAATTTTTCATACATTTTTATGTTTAAGGTATTATTACCTTTAAGTTAACAAAATACATATATTCGGAAACCTATAGTTGAAGTATGAACATACTGTCTCCATATAATTTATCTTACATGTTTTATTCATATGTACGTTTTCTATTGCATTTTTTAAAAAAAATTATATATATATTTAGATACATTAATAAAAAATAAACTAACAAAACATTTCGCCATTCTTCTCATTCATTCGCTCGGGACTATTTTGAATCCCCCACTGATGTTTCGTATCTAAGATGCCATTAATAATTCAAACTCACCCTGTTAAACCACACCACTATCTGGGTACCGCAAAACTGTATCAGTTATGTGGGTCATTGTATAGTACGTAATAAGATATTACAGAACCTTTATACCGTACATCTAAACTGTTATGGTGATACAATAAACTAGTGGGATTCCAAACGACGACCATTGAGTTTATCTGAGGATTCAGCCGCTGGAGCTTTCCAATCTTGCTTTCGGTTAACCTAATGGAGAAAGCTTGCCGAGGTATCCCAACGTAGAGGCAGCACTTCAGTTTATTCGCTGCTTAGAAACACCAGGTATTCCGATCTACGAGTTTGCATAACGATCTAATTCCAAGTTCGAGTAACTAATCCCACTTCCAATTGTAACTCATTGCAAAAATGTCCTACGAGAATTTTCGTGAACTTTATCAAATAATTTGTCTTTTAATTTTCCGTCCTTATACGTAGATAACATAACTATTAACAATTAGTAGTAAACAGTAAAATCTAAATGATATGCTCAATTTATATTTTGCATATTAAAAGCATTGTTAAACTCCTTATCATTCATCGTTCACTTTGTGTAATACCACTTTCAAAAATACTACTTCGTGATTACCGGTTTCGAAATCATTATTTCATCATCAGGTTAAATGCAGATAAAAATGCAGTTGTAACAATCTCACATTTATACAAAAATAAAATTAATACAAAAAATATTATTTATTTATAAATTTTAGACCGTTACAATTTCATTTTTATCTATATTTGACCTGATGATAAAATAATTATTCCATAAATGGTAATAACAAAGTAGTTTTTTTTAAAGTGGTATTTCACAAAGTAAACGATGAATGATAACGAGAGTGTTTGATTTGCATATTGAATACTTTAATAGGGAATACAAATAAATGTTTTATTTGTCTTCTTAAAAGTATGTTATTGATAATTTGAAATTTTAAAATACTTTTAAAATCTAGTCCCTCTAATTTAAATTTCAAAAATACTATTTTTTTGTTAACTATTTTTTTTAAGCAATTTTTTAATCGAAAATGAGGTAAACGTAATGGTTTAACATTTTTATTTCATTTAATTTTATCACTTTTATCTTTCACACTTAAGAGAAAATAATATACTATGAACATTCATCATGTCGCAAATACTTCTCCTCGGTGCATTTTTATTTTGTATATCGCATTACGCGAGTATTATTTTTAAAACGTTAAGATATAAAATGAATATGTACGTAAGTACCCACTTGCACGTTGAATTATTTGTTCAACATGTTTATAATAAAAATCGTGGTGAAAATAAACATACTCATTAGTTTGACAACACGCACATGTTTGTTTGCATAAATGTTTTCTATTTCCGCTAAATTCTTTACACGTGTTAACTGCTCTATCTGATTCTCATTATCAAATAAACTTGATATTGGATTCAGTGTTGTTTGCATGATCCTGATATCTTTGTTATAAAATAAAATCTTTACAAAAACGCAACAAGCTATGTTCTTGATATTTTAATTATGTTTGTAGATGTTTTTTATGAAACCATTAAAAAGTAATATTGAACTCACAACTAATAAAAGTTATCCACGATTATAATTTCACAAATAATTTTCTTCTGCAACAACATTTTGTTATATGTAGTACGTTTTGTCCATTTCGTCACCGAATATAAATAAAATAAAATAAATAGTAAAATATTTTAGATTTATATTAAGAAAATTAAGCAATGTATGTATGTATGTATATCATTTAAAAATGGCATACGTACATACATACAATTTTTATTTTTATGTTTTATCAATTTTATGAATATGTTGATTGATATGATATCAATAACGCTACATTTATTTATTGATTTGGCGTTTAATTTTTAGAACTATATTTTAATTTATTTAACTAAGTAGATTCGAAAAATCTGTGTTTGATTTAAAATTAATTCAAAAACATTACATTTTTAAATAGTTTACATTTTTCATTAATTGATTCGGCCGTCACTTTGTGGTAAAATCTATCCATTTTCAATATTATAACACCGTATATACGGTTTTTAAAAATGATGCAAAATGCATAAAAATACGCATCACAATAGATTTTAAGAAGCAGTGGTGATTACCAAGTAAAACTTCAATTTAAAAACGTTACGTTTTCAATGATATATTTTATTGAAGTTTTATTTTATTACATCCGAATTTATAAAAAAAAAGTTTGAACAACGCCTTAACAATGAAATGAAATTACTTTTAAATATGGACCTAGTTATGAAAAATTGCGCACTAGTTTAATTATAATGTTTGCATATTCTACGGCAATGCAGGTCTTCTATATCTGATATTTTACTTTAGCCCAGTTTGCTACAATAAAATTTATGGCGAAGATTTTGTAGTGCCATCCAAGAGAAAGGTATAATCTTTCAAAGGCTATCTCTGGATCGTAATGTCAACACGGAAACTTTACCACCTCTGCATGAATTCGAACTTATCGCACATGATAAAAAAAACTTCACAATACCTTAGTAAAACAACATATAAAACATATTCCAATGTGTGATTTGTATTTTTAAGCTGGGTTTGTATTTTCCATGCATTTTCTCTGTTTGATTTTAATACGAAAATACAGTTACTGTTTAATATAGGTTGTCACAATATACACCTAGAGTTCTACGATGCAACTTATAATCACAAAACTTATGGATAAACATATTTTTCCGATAAAAATTAAATTGTGTTTTATTTTCATGATGAAATGGAATTTTTAAATTTAATTTAGAATTACTTTGAAAGGGTTGATATTTTAAATATTTTTTAAAAAGGGCTTTTGTAAAAAAATCACTTCATTTTATAATTGTATTAAATCTAGGGTTTTATTTGGTACTTGAAAAACAACGATCGCCGTGACTGTTTTTACTAAACCCATAATTCAGTAAGTCAGTGAGTTGATAAATCTATAATTTTGTAGAATAAGTGAACGAGATTCACTCGAAATTGGGATCTGATTACTGAATCGTTATAAACGAACGGTGATCAAGATCCGTTTGTTCACGAATGACTAACCTCTACTGCGAACCGTTTCTATGGAATTCAAAAAAAGAAATTGTGATAATTTATCTATTTGGCGAATGAAGTACGGTTTTTATGCTAGTTATCGCCGTTATGTTCGTAATAAGTTGATTAACCCAAGCTGAAGCCGACCCCAGACAGTTTCAGCGTGAGTAATGACTTGCGTGTTATTCCTGATACTGTCTCGGGTCAGGTTCAACGGGTTAATATCCCGAAATATTACCAGATTAAAGATCACTTTTGTTTTCATAATATCTATTAATTTGGTGGTGGATTTACACACTTGTATTTATTTTGATTGGCAGTGACAGGGATATTGAAAGCTTTTAAATGTAAATTTACAGTAAAATCGGGATTGTAAAAACAAGTTTGTTTCGCATTTTCAATAAATTTCACAAATTAGTTTTTTTTAATGTTTTGCAAGAGAAGGTCTGAGAAGCCTATAGATGCTTCATATCAGATCTGGGAATGCGGTGGGACAGCTTCCAAAAAAATAATCTGTTGTAATAATTGATATGATTTTATCCATAGTTTTATTTATTTATTTGTTTATCATTACTTTTTACAAAATTTTATTTTTTTGGTAAATCTGTCACTAGGTAGAACCCGTGACGAGACGTTCATTAACGTTTTCAAATAATTAAAATATTGAAATTACAGATATAACAACATAAAATAAAATAAAAAGTTATGTTTACAAAATAAGTACAGATTATTACAGTGAGAAATTGACAAGTATGCAACAATAATAATATGACTACCTGTCTTTGACTGGGATGATTAACTTTCTTATGATTTTTTTCTTATTTATTGCCACTATATGATCAATATAAGATTCACTGTATTTATATTTTCTCTTAGTTTTATTAATAGCTGATTGAAATAAGTTTTGCTGATTTCAATGAGTTCGAAGTTGTTTCGTTGTTTGTGCCCATGTTTCAGAATGTCAATATTGAAATCTTCTTGCATGATTACATCTTCCATATTTTTTACTTTTGCTAATATTTCATGTAATGATTCAAGAAACAGCGATATGTTGTTATTTGCTGGAGATCGATGACAACTTTTCGAAACCCTAAGGTTTGGATACTTGCAGGTCATGGTGGGGTCGTACCAGGGCCGCATAAAGCATGCAGATACCCGTACTTGCATGCGCCCGGGTTGTTTCAGCGATTTATTGTTTCCGTGGACTGCGCCCAGCTGAATATCTGCCACCGAGTTTGTTCAACCATACCAAGAGCTGCCGAACGATTTATTCATTACTGTTTTATGATCATTTCCTTTCCAATTTCCCACCATTTTCGGACTCTAGTTTGCTTATTTCAACCATAACATATTAGTTTCTATAACGCAGGTAAATATATATAAATATTATAATATTTTTTTTAAAAAACACTGTACACAGTTTTGTTTCATTATTGAAACTAGAACCTAAAATATATTGGTGTCAAAAGTTTACGTAATCGATGGGCATGTATGACTAGTATGGACGTGAAGCAAGCTAAGAGTGTATCTCAAGACAAAAGAGTGTGGCGTTCTATCCTCTATGCATACCCTTACAGAAAAATGGCGTGATGGTAGTAATTATGATAATTATAATATCTAAATTATTTTATGTGAGGAATACAAAAAAATTACTTACAAGTGATACATCTACATTTTTAGTTGAACTATTGTTTTTTATCTTTGTTTTCTTCTTTTTTATTATTGACTGTCAATATGCTTGAATTTTGTACCTACATTATCATTAAAAAGTTGCGGTATTTTTTTTAGAATTGACAAGAACAGAAAAATTATGGTATTTTTTTTTCTCTTTTATTGAATTAAAAAAATCTTACTTTTGATACGGATTCTGTCTATGCACGCACACTTTACACGATTCACTCGTATATCTGCTACTCGCATCGTTCAGATATCAACACAATCAAGCATTGTCTACATTCCCAACTTAAATGATGTCTATTTTTACTTTTTCGATTCGAGAATGTGTTCGTTAAAATCTTCTTTGTAATTGAAGACCGCTGGCGCTGTGACAGTGCAGCGCCGAGTTTAAGAGTATCATAAAGCACTTTTACTACATGCGATGGACGCTAAAAATTCAGCTCTACGCTACCTACGTACACACATATGTGCATGTTTATATACGCAGAGAGTTAGCATAGCTCTTGGCCACTTCGGTGAAATGGGCGATAGAGGAATGAAGTATATTCGGGAACATTTACCGGTTAAATTATGTACGTGTGGTCCACGGAATGGCATCTTTCCATTGATTACGAATCTCGAATTGCTCTGGAAATAGCATCGACATATGTATCTTTACTCGTTCTGAACAAAATGGATATCATTATCGGAGAGAAAGCTCCCAGTAAGGGAAATGTCACAAACCTTATGGATTAATTGAATGCGGTGAACTAATATGGGATAGAAATTGGTTCGATATTTGCTGAGTGAGGCTATTTGCAAATTAATTAGGAAATAATTCGGATCTAGTACCATATTATTTGCTGGTTTGTTGTGAATTAAATGTTTGATTAATTTCAAGAGATCCTTTCATATGTTTTTCAATTTTTTTTTAATAAATTCAATGTTTCTAGTATTCTAACAACATTAGTATATGAAAAGATAAACAAAGTGTTATTAGACAAACGTTTATATTAAGATTATTTTAGGAGAACATTAAATTGTATTAGTTTTTTATTTGATATTTATTTCTACGACATAAAACTAGATCTCTGTCGAAAATGCGGATGGTTTTATCACTTTTTTTATTAATTGATTATGAATTCAAGCAAAAAGCGAAATGATTTAATTTTACAGTACGAGTATTATAATACCAAATACGATTCGGATACCATATATTTGGGCATGAATTCTTAATTTGTTTTTCATTTTTAAAATAACTTAATCCATTACCTATTCGTAAATCTATAATTATTATTATTGATTATTTAGCTCAGATTAACCATAAATGAAATTGATTGACAACTGGTAAGAGTGTAAGTATTATTACTTTCAATTCATATATTTTTTTAATGATTTATCAAATTGCATTTCTATAATTAACAATTAACTACAAGTACAGAAAAAATATTCTAAGGTACCTACATAAAAATTGTGAATGTTTCGATGTTATATTGGCATTTTTGATCTACTTAATAATATATTATATATCACGTGATGAGGGATGTATTTGGAATATAGAAGTCTTAGTATTTACAGGGCTTATGACCTGTCATTGGCCAGATTGATTTTTTTTAAATAACCCTCTACAGTTAGGATAATAAGGATAGGGAAGGAAAATATTAATAATACATCACAAACACCTAGATCAATTGCCAACAACTATTTATTGAGTTTATTTTGCAATTGACATGAATCGAACCTGCGACGCCAGTTTCACAGTCGAACGTCTACCCAACTACGCAACGGCGCTTTTCATCACTTTTTACATGTTTAACGTACACATTATTTTTTGATATCTCATCAAAGATGAAGAAGAATATGGAAGTCTGGGCATTTACGGGGCTGACGACCGTCATAGGCTGGTTTAAGTGATTACTTTACACACGTGTAACATTTACCAATTCTACCCATTATTGACAACCACACTATTCAAATTCTCGGAAGTTCTATATGTATAAACCAATTCAGAGACATGTTTATTGAATCACTAGAACTTCACTAGAGACATCTATTGGTGAGATGAAAAGAAGCTTTTTATTGAGCAGAAACTCTTATATTAGTATGTGAGGTCCGAATCCTGGACTTTAATCACAAACATGAGAAACGCCAGAAAATATCATTTTAATTTTTATTATTTAAGCTTATAATTCAACCAGATAATTTATTTACAACATTTTGAGTGTGTCCAAACACTTGTTCACAAAATTTGGATTATCTCCAATTACTGGATTTATTTTCATATATGATGAGATGTCAAAAAATAATATGAAAATAACTCCCGTAATTTGAGATAATCCAGATTGTGTGAATAAGTATTTGGGCACAATCAAAATGTTTTAACATTCACAATTCTACATATGATTAACAGCTGTTTTTTTTTGTTTCAACTGACACCTTCTTTCGCATTCTCGGCAATATCTATGGTTCAGATTAGTTAGTTTCTTTCATATTATTTTTTGACATCTCATCAAAGATGAAGAAGAATATGGAAGTCTGGGCATTTACGGGGCTTCATAGGCTGTTTTAAGTGATCACTTTACACACGAGTAACATTCACCAATTCTACCCATTATTGACAACCACACTACTCAAATTCTTGGAAGTTCTATATATATGAACCAATTTAGAAACCTTGTTCTTGAATCACTAGAACTTCACTAGAGACATCTATTGGTGAGATGTAAACACTAATTAGTTTCTTTCAGTTAGCAAAGACCTTTATGAATCATATTTTTTTCTTCTTCTGCTAATAAAAATTGGATATATATATGCGATGACAGCATCACTGAAAATTTGTCACATATCTTTCTTCTCTCTTCTTCACACTACTTTCTACTACTCTCGCAACTAATGTAATTAGATTTTGAGCTCCTCACACGGATGTCTTTTGCCACACCATATTAAAGTGCCTCACGCTCTTGGCTCATCTTCGTATTTCTTCATAAAATAGTTTATAAACCGGATAATATGCACACATAATCAACGTCGTTAAAGTCGAGTAATGTGCTTCACACGAGAGGGGGGGGGGTTTAATGTGTGTAATCACTAATTAACGGGGAAAGTCATTAAGTGGCTTTGATGCTGTCCGCTCAGCGTTACCTGTCCGTGTAATGTGGGTCGCTACCAATTATTACAGGGGATGGGCCGGAGGGTGATTTTGTGAAGTGATGCGATTAAAATATTGCCGATGCATACGGCTATCGGCGGCAGCCATTCTGCTAGCTATTCATAATTAGCTGCTCCAAGCATAGTACACCTACGCCCAGATAGAACAAATCCCTCGCAGTAGACAATTTGTAATAGTTATGACTTTTCACATTTATAGCGTTATTTACTCAAATTATGTTTTTCATTATACACGTTATCGTACAACGACATTTTATATTATAAAAACAATATTCTTCATCGCCAATCTTAAAATAAAATTGAACTTTAAGTGAACTTACTGAAAATAAATTTTAAAATAAAGTTCTTAAAGGTACATAGTTACTAGCTAGTTAAAATTATAGTTTTTAATTAAAATGCATACTTGCTTCTTTCTAACGAAACTTTTAAGATATAATAAAATGTTTTAAAACCTTTAAGTTTATATATGTGCAGTGAAGTTAGAACAAGACAAACATTTTTAGCATTAAAAATTACTTTGTTAACATGTATTTCAGAGAACCAAAGCTCAATTTTTTTACAATATTTTTAATTTAATACGTACATTCAGTAAAGTTTGTAATATAGCCACCTTGTTAATAAGGATTTTCGAAAACAGAAGATAGATTTATTTATCATATTTAAATTTAATAGAGGTACATCCAGTATAGTTTGTAATATCTTTTTCGTCTTTAAATCTTTATCCGCACCCCAAAGGTGCATAGGGCACTTTAACATATAAACGCAGTGTTAACTTGATCGTTAACACATGAATGAAAGGTGATCAGCCCTCCGCTTAAGATACCAGTCCAGGGTAGAATCGAATAAATAAGTATTAAAATCACTTATATTTATTTGAACCCCCTCTGGTAATCGAATCCGTGACCTCCAGAACTGTAACCGAGTGTGCTGAACATAACACTATGGAGGCGGTTTGTAATATAGCCGTGACTAAAGCTGGTTAGTTGTCACAGTGCCCATAACTGAACGTTTCTCCACATACCTTAATACTTACTACGTTAGTTACATAGGCACTGTGTTTAATACCACCTGTACTGGTATGTACCATCAGCACCTATGCATGTGTCCAGTCCTGCATTCTATCCCACTCTCGGAGAGTGAACACTAATTAAAATTGAGTGCTCAATGTTCTCGAACAAGAAGAGCTGCTGTATGTTCATTGTCACCTGCATATGGGCAGGGATAGGAATCGCTCTTTGATTTGATTAAGCTATTACGTTTCCAATAGTACCATCTCCTTTACCTATGTACATTACTGTTATATCAAAAGAAAAAAACTTTATTATTTCGAGAAATAAAAATACTTTGTGTTTTGATCCACTCACATTTTTATTAACCAACTAGTTTCGGCAACAACCTGTTGCCCTCTTCAGGGTTTAATTTATGACTAAACCCTGAAGAGGTCAACAGATTGTTGCCAAAACTAGTAGGTTAATAAAAATGTGAGTGGATCAAAACACAAAGTATTTTTATTTCTCGAAATAATATATCAATATGATCCACAAAGTTAATGCTTTCAATATTCAAAACAGAAAAAAACTACTCATGTATATTTGAGATATTTTTTATACACTTTTAGATATTCAGAACATCTATGCTTCTACCATTTAATATGATAAGATGATCTTTTTAACATAATTAAAAAATTATTCAGCTCATAAAAAAGTTATTCGCAATCTGATTAACATTAACAAAATGGTCGTCTTTAATATTTTAATAAATCATCAGATTGCAATGAAACAGTAAGTTGTTTCAAATAAGCTTCTTTCAAAATATAGAATTCTGCTTTTTGCCATTTATGATCATGGGTACATGAAGTATAAAAAAGAACAAAGCTTTGCTATAAGTATTTGGAAAATTATTATTTTGTGGATAATCAACGGTATTGACTATTTTGCTCATTAGCAATAAGTAACAGTATCATTTATTAAAATTAGTTAAATGTTAAAAAGAATATTTATTTAATAAACCAACAGCTATATATTTTTTTATTTGACCAGTGACCGGGTTTAATCTTTTAGACGAAACTTGATCACTGATCAAATAAAATAAAAGCGGAAAAAAGTAATTACTTCATCATATAAATAGCCAATCCATCAATAAATGTCGTTTCAAAACTTCAATTTAAAAGGTACATTTATTTGTTGGAAGCAGGTAAAAAGATATAAAAAATTAAATAAAGTTTAATAATAATAATGTACAAAATTAATAAACAAAATAATAAACCTATAATCGTTTGACGCGACAAATAACATTGAAATTTGGAAAAGTACGATCCTAAATTTACTTAATTTGAATAATGTCCTAAGAAAGGGATGAAAATTATTATAATTTCCATAGTTTGGTTTCTATTTCTTGAGATTTGGCCCTTAAAAGCGAGTGCCCCAATTAACCAGCAGCTCAGCTAAGCGGAATCGAGAACTTTTGAACTAAGTGAAAACGAAGACTGAAAACATCAAATGGGTCACATCTAAATATAACATAAGCATTGATTTACTTTATAATGTACACGAGTTGACGTAACAAAATCAATAAGCTTCTTTGAATGGAACGACTACTAATTTCATCGGTTATCTATGTATGTAAAATTTATGAGTATTGAATTAATTCCAGAGAAATTTGTTATCCAATAAAAGCAGTGCACAGTAAATTACGACTGTAATAATATTGAGAAATAAAAGTCAGTAATTTTACGTTCGTATAATACGTGATTTATAATGGAAATAAACTAAAATTTAATAGATAAATTTACTTTACTGCAGTATTTCGAAGAAAAAGAAAAATTTTATGAAACTTGTTAAACAATACTATCTATCATTAGAATCCTAACAGTTTTTACCTCTACCTCCTTCCCAAAACTCCAATTTTTCTTTGCCTTTCTTATTATCATCAATTTGTAATTTTCATAAATATTCAATAAAAAAAATGTTTGCTTAATTCATACAGCCTTTTTTTCTGTAAATGAAGTTTAAATAAGTAAATAAAGGGATTTTATCTAAGCTTATGAGTCTTCATCGTTAACGTCCTTACGTCTTCTGCAATGGATCACGTTGTTTGGAGCCTATGTTTGGTGTTATTGCTGGATGTGTTTGTTGAACCGAGAGGACCCTTCGTGCATGCTAACGTGATAAGCTTTAGCACAAAGGTGAGATCACGGGTCAGCATCCACAAGGGATATAGGCTTTCACGGTTATAATTTTCAGAGATTTATTTCACTCGAAAATCACTCGCTAATGAAGCTTTGGGATTGGAATAATTGAATAATGTCTCTTAGTTGAAAATATATGTTAAAATATATCGCATAAAATAGGACTATTTCAGTACGTCAGATTATGAGTTATCAGGAATAGATTGTGGTTAGGTTTACGCAAAATAATTACAAATTTTAATAATTGCCAACCCGTAGGTATACAGTTTTTTATTTATTTTTCTATTAGATGCTCACATTTTCTTCGTGTATTTTATGATCAAAATAATACTGCTAATATTTGATGCAGTGGCCTATGTACATTGAGCGAGGACAAAGGTTAGAAGAACATATTAATATATTAAACTACTTACTTTAAATCGAATGAAAACTAAATAAATAAAACAAATAATAGAAAAATTCTAGATAAATATCAAAAAATCGTTTTTATCATTCAACTAAAAATATAAAAAAATGAATTTCTCTTTGCATTTACAATATGAAAGCGTTTACGTAAAAATCATCCGTTTGCTTGAAATATTCTGAGTTCACGATGTCATTATGTACATTTTTATTTTGCGTTTTATAAGATAATGGATCTGGGCATTACATTCGTAGTAATAAAAATTAAACCGGTCTTTTTTATCATAACAAAAATTGTGAAAATGTGGAAAAGTATTTTTGTTAAAATAACAGTAATTAATCTTTCACTTTTATAAAGACGCTACTCATTATATTGCTAAGCCTATTAAAAATTTGTGATCTTAGATTTAGACTCATAAATGTCAAATAAGTGAGGTGATAGTATATTTAGTTACTAAAATAAACCACGAATATCTCCATTCCAAAGTTTTTGTTGTACATATCAATTCAACATTATTTATTATTTCATGTGTTAGCTTATCATGCGCAACATTCGAAATCTCAATTTTTAGGATACTATATATAATATATATTGATGTATGATTTAGAAAAACAAGTTATTATTTTTTTATGTTTATTATCTTTTAAAAAAATAACTATCAAAACATCAGAATTGTATTTCCTGTTTGGGGGCAAGATGGAGATGGAAAGCCACACGGATAAAAAATAAAATAAATCTGCATTTGAATTTTTTTGGATAAAATGTAGCTTTAAAAAAAATCTAAATTAACTTAATCCCTTTAAATCTGATGTACGTGCTTAAAAAATAATCACCCAAAACAAATAAAGGGAAACAAACAGTAAACCTTATTGTAATAGCCGATATAATTCACAGAACATCTGCGTTTTAGAAGTAAAATTAAATGTTCAGCCTTTTTGCATAAATCTTACATATGTTTGTAGAAAAGTAGGTTAGACACACACTCTCTCCCGCAAACTACGTAGCCAAATAATATGTAAATTATTCCCGACAAAATCCGGAATCCCGCCTTCATCCTACATATATGTAAAACTTTGTAAATTACAATTTAAATGACTACGCAAATTCATTATGTTTGGAAATCTCTCTAACAGAGTAATGTTCGTATTCGGTTAATGCTGGGCGCTCACATTTAACAAAAGGACTACAATGCTAGGTAACAACAGTGCTGTGGATTGTACATAGCTACCGGGTGTTGACGTAGCTATGCCGGTGTACATTATACAACCAGTCGGGCATCGCCTAATACCCAAATCATAATGTAAGGTACAATAGTTATTGTACGGCAAAGGTGGATTATATTTCGCTCTCCTGTATCCTTTAGCGATGTAATTGGCACACAAATTAATTGCTCCTCTTTGTGATCGAGAAATAACACGGCCAAAAGGATTACATTGCATATTGTTTGTACTATTTGTTGCAGGCGGGCCGACACAAAGTCACGAACGAACAATGACGCCGCGAAACATTTTGATTAGATGGTTTCTCCCGTAATTATGATACTTTGTAGCAGTATTGTCCCCAATTCCATTAATTGCAATTTCACAGAAAAATTCAAAATATCTCTTCTAAAGAAAGAATTCCTGTATTGTTGTTATTTTGTAGATATTTATTAAATTGTACAGTGGAACCTCTTATAACGAGCACTTCTCATAATTCGTGATTCGTATAACGACAAGAAAAAATGTGAAAAAGTTCTCCCTTATCGTGCGACATTTCGCATGAGTTACAGAGAAAGGTCGAGTTCCTTTTTCACGACATTAGCTTCTGAGCCGGGACCTCCGCAATAGTCAAAACAAAAAATGTTTCACTTAACGAGTAAGATCCTGGAACGAATTGTGCTCGTTACGAGAGATTCCACTGTTCTTAATTTTATCTTAGCCTATAATTTGTAAGTTTCTTTTAATGGACATGTTATATTTTTTTTTAAATTGATGTCGGATAAGGCATAATTGAATATTATTCGACTTACTCTAAAACTTTATTTTTTAAATGTTTGGTTTAATACATTAAGACTGAAGCGATATATAGGAGGTATCTGTATTTTTGTATTTCACAATTTTCATCTATAAATATAACAAAGTTTTTTTTTTTTAAAGTGCAACAACAAAATAATTATTAATTTTTTCAAGTAGAACGTCTTTTTCATTATTATCTTATTGGCTACCTAGTGACCTAGGCTTAAAGAAAAAAAATGTTTGTCATTTTCAGTACAGTAAACAATTAATTTTTCATAAATTGTGATTTGTGACCTTTTTAAGAAAGAGATTTGAAACGGTTATTTAATATTATAGCTACATATATGTGTCTAATAGACAAAAAAATAGGGGTATCCAACAAATAATGTGCAGAGTGCACCTTGCGTGTACAAGTATAACAAAGTGATTTTTGCACATACTTGTATGATAAAGTATATTTATTTTTAAAAATGATATAAATGTACATGAAGAAATTTCACGATTTTAAGCAAAATTTATGCCAAAGAATCCTATGTGAGCGGGTAACAGAAGGTGTAAGTGTGTGCATGGGTACAATAAACGAATAAAGTAAAACACTTTTTTAGCCGAGGAACTGTTCACGTATAGTGTCTTTGAAAATAAATTGCGTAATGCAACCGAGTATTCAGCCAAATCACATATTAAACATAGTTCCTCGATACCTTGTACAAGTATTACAATTCACATCGGTTTGTTAAGTTAGTAAAATGCTTAGAAAAAAATTGTCAGAAGGTGTGTATTTATGTAATTAAAATTTTGTCTTTTAAATACATTAAAAAAAACGCAATAATAATAAGAAAATAAAAAAAATTACAAAATTTAACAATATGTCTGAAATTTATTATATTTTTAGCCGACATAAATATGTTGTAAAATATAACTGACTGTTTTACGCTACTTATGATATTCGTTTTATAATATATACCATTCCTTTAAGATTCGGAAGAGAGATAAATGTTTCAGCAACTCTCATTTAAATTAAAACTCGGCTGTTGTGTTAAAATGAATGCATAATTTATGTTACCTCTTTCGACACGATCATTACGGTACCATATTATCTCAGAAACTTTACAGCCCAGAATTATTTTATTGTTTTGCGTTCGGAAAGATCATAAATTTCTGCGAAACTTTTTTCAATTATCCGATTGGTCTTCGCAAAGTTAGTCCAACTTCCGCTCCCGGTTATCTATTCAAATAAGGAGCCTTTTGCCCGTCGAGCATAAACTAGTCCCCGACTCGACTGCTGAAGTTATATGGAAAAACAACATCGCTATTCATCTTTAACGACCGAATATACAAATTAAGCTTTTGTTTTCGCTGCCGAAGAAGAGGAGAAGGGACTTCTTCCGTTCGTCCCCCCGACCGTTATTATTTTCAAGTTGGAATTAAAATAAACTGCCTGCCGTCAGATGTTGATTCAATATTAGGCGCTTTATTACACGGGCTCGTTCGCTCCCGCGATAAAACCTGCCCACCCGCTTCCGCCCCATTACGAAGTTTACTTTGAGGCTTTGTTCGATTGATAATGTCCCATTCTCCTCTTTTGGCGCTAGCACATCCAGCGCGGGCGTGTTGAGAGGGCTAGATTTACAGGGGCAAAAAATATAGCGCGGAGGCGCCCCGGCTGGAGTACCTGTCACTTGGAAGGTTATTGATTGAATGACGTGGAACGGACAGCTCAGCGAGGATTGATGATGTATATTTTTAGAGGAGGACTCGTCGCCTCGGCACCCTACACGCAGGTGAGTGTGTACTGGCTACTCCCATTGTATTGTGTCAATACCTAAATTAATAATTACCATTGTTTCATCCCGCAATTGAGTCATCAATCAAACTCGGCATTGACATTAAAATGAAATCAATCCTTTAAAAAAATTATTAAAATACGATCAAATGTAAAACACAGTATCTTCTCAATCCAATAACAATTTGAATTGGTATTATCCCCATTCAAACGATTGTTATACTACTAATTATTATCCTATGGTGAATAGGGTACTACATCGAATAAACTCAGTGTTATCTTAATATTGCATGAAGGGAAGATGATGAGTAATGCCCTTTTTTAATCAGTCCCAAGTAAAACTTAATCAATAAAAGAGTCCAAATCATATTTATTTATTATAACTTCCTTGGGAATTAAACCCGGGATCTCAGACGCGGTAGCTAAACGCGCTTACTACTACGCTCCGGAGGCGTGCAAAACTTTAACTGTTAATCAATAAATCCACTCAAAATATTTAACACTGATCAGCTATGTATAAATAAAAACGAGAAAAAAATATATGTACATACTTCTTAATGTAAACCTGCTTTAAAAGGTTTTTTCTGTTTTTTTTTTTATTATTTTAAATACATATTTTTAGATTTTATATGAGCATGACCTTCTTTGTGCTAATGGTGATTTTAATGTTATCTTTATCCTTGACGATGTTGTTGTAATTTTCTCTAAGTAAACAACCCAAACCCACATGGCATGTAGGTACCAAAGGGACTAATGTGTTCCATAGAATTGTGTTTAATTTAAACCAAAGTTTACCAATATTCCCTAAGGTGCTAGTACTTTGCCGAATTACAAAATCTAGTCTAGGCATCGTACTAACTCCTTATCCAACAACCTATTTAACCGGTATGGCAAATAGACCAGCGCTGTTTACTTGGAGTAAATCATATAAGTATGTTTTGTTTTTTGGATAAACACATGTTTTCATATTATTCTGAAAATAATAATAATATTAATAAATAAGATTAATAAAAAAACAACAGGGTAAAATTCATGTGTTCATGGATGCACTTTTTTCTTTTTTTTTTAATATTTGTTTTAGGAATTTAAGAAAAGGGTAATAACTCGTTTTCTATTTACATTTTTAAAGTAATCTTGAAAGCCCGAAAAAAACACTACACAAACACTTTATCGGTAAATCTAGATATTAATGAATTAATGATAAATATAAATGAAAATAATACGTAACGTCAAATATATATATATATATATATATATATATATATATATATATATATATATATATATATATATATATATATATATATATATATATATATATATATATATAAATATATATATATATATATATATATATATATATATATGTTTATATATATATATATGTATATATATATATATAAATATAAATATATATATATATATATATATATATATATATATATATATATATAAATATATATATATATAAATATAACTATATATATATATATAGATATATATATATATATATATATATATATATATATATATATATATATATATATATATATATATATATATATAAATATATATATATATATTTATATATATATATATATATATATATATATATATATAAATATATATATATATATATATATATATATATATATATATATATATATATATATATATATATATATATATATATATATATATATATATATATGTATATGTGTGTGTGTGTGTGTGTGTGTGAGTGTGTGTGAGTGAAAATGAAAGAGAGAGCAAAATAAGTAGGGAAAAAATGATAGGGGATGAAACATGCAGAAGGAATGGACAAGGGTGAATAAAAAACTGAAGCATGATGTTTTAATTAAGGGATGGTGTAAAACACTGCATAAAAATAAAAGTAAAAGCCTAAATTAAAAGCTCTCGTTTAAAACATCTTTGTTTTTTTCTTATATTAAAAAGTGTAATTAATTATTCAATCCATCGGGAAACGAAAATTTGACGGAATAGTTTAAAGTAAAAACCACTAAGGCCATCTATGTTACTCCTTTTTTCAAATAACTCGAAACTCTCTGTTAATTTTTTCTCAAATGCTTTCTGCACCAAAACAAAACAGTTTTTCATGTGAGCGTCTATGCAAAAAGGTGAGTCGAAATTAAGTATCAGAGAAAGCGAAAAGCGAATAACTTGAGAAAAAAAAAACTTTTTGAAACTACGTAGTAAAATGCTTTGTGTATTATTGACAATTGAATAATTTTGTTAAACGGCTTTTTATCCAGACAAAACATTAAAAACGAAACCATTTTTAACGCAATTTGTTGAAAAAATATTGTTGAAAATTTTCCAGTACATTTATCGACAAATTATGGCTTGATGCCTAATTAACAATGCTTTTCTTGAGAATGGAAACACACAAAACATTATTTTTTTGTGTTACGTTGTTCATTTTCAAAATAGCGAGCGGTTATAACACGGGGAGATTATTTATAACACAATATAAATGCATATATTTTGAAGGCATTCTCAAACATCAAGAATATAATCCCTGTATTCATCCCTGTATTCATTTCATAAAATTGTATAATATGTCTACTAGATTTACCTCAAAACAAAGATTATTGGTAAATTAATTAGACTACACTCGATTTAGAGGGGGAATATAAGATTGATATGAAATTGTCCGCCTCCACAGTATAGGGGTTAGATTAGATTCCCAAGGGGTAGAAATGAATATAAGTATATTTTTTATTACAATATATATTTTATACCACCCTGGATTAGTACATGAAAGACAGAAATGATATCTTGTGCTCACGTAATTAAAGTCTAGTTAACAAAAATTTCGTAAATGTGATTCAATTTTCTCTACAACATTGGATGCAGAATAGGTTAGAATATGAGAAAATACATTGAGAGTAATGTATGTAGCATTTTGAATGATGTTTATGATCAGATATTCATTACAAAAATGTTAATAAAATTAGTATATAACCACTCACCGAGATTTTTACGTCTACCGGTTTCGAGACGTACCCGTCTCTTCGTCAGGACAATCACTAACACAGCATGCAAACAATACTACCCTTCACCACCATAGCACCATTTACACACTCAAGTGTGTAAAACCACACTAACTTTTGAGTGTGTAAATGGTGCTATGGTGGTGAAGGGTAGTATTGTTTGCATGCTGTGTTAGTGATTATCCTGACGAAGAGACGGGTACGTCTCGAAACCGGTAGACGTAAAAATCTCGGTGAGTGGTTATATACTAATTTTATTAACATTTTTGTTAAAAAAAACAAATAAGTAAAAATGACTAACCACAAAGTAAATGCTTTAAATATTAATAATATTGAGAATATAGATATTCATTCATGATAAATGATGATATTGTACAATTTATTCATAATATATTTTTTATAAAATTATTTATCTCAACACCAAAAAATAAAATCATATAAAATCAAATAGTTTAAAAAAATAAAAACATTGGAAAACACTGCCTTCTTTCTTTTTGTCTTTAAAATAGACGTTTTGTAACGTCTTTAAAACTTTTGTACCGACAAAAATAACATCTAATTTTTTTTAAAGTATAAGAGTAGTTTTAGCATATAAACATTGCTTTGATTTTGAAGAAAGAATTATTGATTTTTGGTATTGCATTTTTTAAATGACACTATGTTTTTAACGATTACTTAGTCTTACTGAAGTAAACTCGTATGTATGTCCTGACACACATTTTATGTACACATAGTACATTTTAACTCATATTCATACTTCCGCTCGACACTATAGGATGTAACTCAACTTTATGCCATAATTTAAGCCAGGCTATATCTCCATCTCACCCTTTGCCATCTTGAAGATATAATAATGTGAATGGGTAAGCTCAAACCTGTAAGGGGTCTGTTAAGTAACACCTGTGACAAATATTGCATTGGTTTGAGGGAAATATAAGAGGAATTTAGAAGAAAAAAAGTCTCTAACTTGGCATGAAAAAATAAACATCAATTTTGATGTTTTATAAATTCGATATCTGAAATACGTCTAATTCAGAGTACAATGAAGTATTTATAGACACATTTTTTTTTCAAAAATATAAAAACATATATGCAATTATCCATTTTAATCACAAATAAGAATTATACTGTACATACATATCTTCAAATATCGATCCGTAGTTGTTTTTTTTTGAAGAGCTTTTTTCCAATCTTATACGTGAACAAACTTAAATCTGGCGACATATTAGTTTTAGATTAGTTTTTTAGATTAAGACTGTGTGTCTTATCATTTAATAAATAACATGGGAAACAGAGATGACGAATTATCCACAAAAATATTTTTTATCTTTAAACTGTTATCAACGGTGACTAACTGTTATTTAAGATGATTGTAAATAAATAAATAAAAATTCAGGTATCTGTTTATCGAGCGCCTTTAGGGTTGTGGTTTAAAATTTTAAAATTGTAGCAAGTAACTTGTAAAACATTTTTTTAAAATCTCAGTTTAAATCCATAAAATGAAATATTACGTACATAATTAAAAAAGCCAGTTGGTCTTAAAAAATATTCTCCCCTAGGGTGAATGAAAAAAAAAAGGCTACAATTTTGTTTTTCATTCGTACTTTTTACTACCTCGCAATAAAGTCTGGATAACTGGCATACTGGGTGTGAAAATCTATTTGAAATTTCAGTGAGATAAAATTGGAATAAATAATTAATGACTCAAACCTAAAAACCTTGTTTATGTGTGTTTTTTAAATCATCGTAGTCGTGCGGAAGTAATGTTAAATTATTCTTAAACTTACGAAGCTGTTCTGTATATTACAGTATATTATAATATTCAACGCCTGGATATTGTTTTCAGACACGCATTGGTGTAGTTTAGTTTGGTTAGATGGAGAAAAAAATAAATATTAGAAACAATAAAAATAAACATTTTTTTTAAATGAAAAACAATGCAATCGAAAACGAATAAGAATTCAAAGTAACAGCAGCTATCAAGAAGCACGCAGTTCACCATGAGAAACGCTTGGTATAACGTTGATCATAGTTATTTTCAGTAGATGGAGCCACTATTGTGGTAAAAAATATGTTCAAAAACATTATTTTACCTCTCACCGGTATATAATATCACGCGCGAGTGAAAGAAACGTTGTGTCAACATTTAAAAGTGATCGTTGAAAAACGTTTAGCGTTTTAAGGTTTTTAACATTTTTTTCATTTACGTAGTTTAAAAATACTTTTATTTATGACTTAACAAGGATATGAATTATTTTTGTAAAACGATAATTGAGGTATATTTTCAGATTTGTTTAATATGAGAAAAAAACAACGATGTTAAAATCTTAGTACACATATCCAAAATTTATCGACTGTTTTTTCAGATAATCAATTTGATGAAGATTTAAAAAAAAAACAACAATATCGAAGTTTCAGTATTCACAAAGCTTATTTGTAAAATCTATCGTTGACCGGATATATTGATTATTTTATCATATGCGTAACATTCACCATTTTACGGTTAAGCGTGTATTCTATTTGATCTTTAAAACAAGAAATGTGACAAGAATCGTTTAATGTAAGAGATCAAATACCTATCCCATCTAAATTACTCCTTCAAAACTACATCGATCATATCGCTCAGTCCTTTCAAGAACGTCATAAATAAAAAATCGTCAATTTTCGGTTGTTTATGTTTTCGGAATGCCTAGAAAATGTACTATATCCCAGCAAAAGCGGCATATTTTTAACTCAATATTTACCCGCTACTTTTGTATTTTGAAGATAAGGTATTGTTTAAATTTTTTTTTAAACATGCTAAATATTTTGCAAATGGAGAAAAAACCTTCAGGTTTTACCTTAAAAGATCTGTTGCACAGTTAAAAGTTCAAAAAGTGGCTTGATATTTATTTTTGATAAATTGTTTTCTATTTTTAAACTTTAAAAACGTTCTCCTGAAAAATCAAATTTTTTGATTTGTGGTGTTCTTAAAAAAAGTGAGCGATATCTAAATTGGGTATTGTAATATTTTTAAGAAATCATCGAGTGGTGACGGTAAGAGTTGTAGCAAGAAACGAGAACCCATTCATGGAACCCCAATTTAACTTAATTTAAGCTGTTATTTATGAATTCGTTTTAAAGTTGGCAATTAATTGCCACCCTTGATCTAGAACTTAAGGAAGAGCTTAAGTACTCAAGTGTCTCTGTTAAGACGTAGATAATAAGGTGATCGCTTAAAACCCCAGCAATATTCCAATTACGCCACTCTACAATGCCATATATTAGGAAAGCTTCTATCTGCACTAAGTGTCTAAGCCTCGTATGTTATATGAGGCGATCAACTACCGTTAGGATTAGTTTAATACGATACATAATTGCTTACATCCATCACACGGCATATAGATGTGTGCATCACCAATTATTATTGGGTGATGTAGCAAGATCCCGTGCATATGAACTACGCAGCTTCCTAGACTAATCCGAAATTTCAAGGATATTTTCATAAAGTGTCACTCGTATAAAATACTCATTATTTTTATTCACATTATTAACAGCGCCTCCAAATTTTTGTTCACAATTCTGGATTGAGCTTCACTTAAAATTCATTTTAAAATATTTATATTGTTAAAATTTCAACACGCGTGAATAAGAACATGAATGTATGGACATACTGAAAATGTTGTTAATAAATAATAGGTAAAAATGAAAGTTTATTAAAATTGGGAGCGATGTTTTCAAGCGTTTTCTGTTGTGTAAAATAATTTAGGAAAATCAAAAAATTCATGAAGGTTCCTACTATTGAAAACTTACTAATTTCAACCATAGGTGAAGCCGAAGAATTTTCTTGCGGATTGAAGCATTAATTTAATTTTTTTAAAGTAGAGTAGTGTAATAGTTAAAAATATGTGGAAAAGTGAATGTTACACTAGATCACTAAAACCAACCTATGACAGGTCTTAAACCCTGTAAATGTTCAGACTTTCATATTCTTCTTCATCTGTGTTATTTTTCAAAAACCTCAATCCATGTTAAGTATGTTTGTGAGTACATGTTTTATTTTATATAGTGTTAAGGTTGAATCGATTGAATATTTAGCAAAAATGTATTATTATTTTCAGCGCATAAAAAGTCGTACGTAAACATTATATTTAAAATAATGGTGTATGCCATCACAACAGTGCTAACTTGAGCGAAATTATTGGTCAAAGTAAAAATAAACCATCTTACAATTTATAGATGTTGAAGCTCATTTCCATAATGATGACACCGCTGCAACAATTTAAGTACCTAATGCTGTGCAAAAAACCCACGTGCGAGGACTGTTCAAAATACTCTAGTTAAAAGATTTTATAAAAAAAGTTTAAAAAAATTTTAAGCATACCGACTACAGCTTTTGTATGTTACTTTTATGAGGAAAGGTTTTTTTTGTTTAAATTTGAAATACAGAAACCATTTTATAATAATAATAATTTTAAAAAATACTTAACTTTCCAAACGTTTTTTTTTTCTACCCTGTAGTACAAAAAAAAGTGAGATTTCATAAATCGGTAGTGTAAAGGCAAAGAAGTATATCTGTCTAAGACTAAATTTTACAGGAGAGCAAAAACAAACTTGTGAAATTAAATAACTAATTTGTTTTATGTATTTTTTTATGTACATATCTTATTAAAACTAAATAAGTATTGCAACTACAGCTATATCCTTTTGCCAGATTATGGAATACAATATTTTAGACATTTTATGGAACGAACTTAGATAATGAAAAATTTTACAGATATGCCCCTTTGCCATTACACTACCGAAATGTGACCTCAAAAGCGTATTTAAAGAAAACTGATATGTATGAAAACTGATATGTATGAAAACTGATATGTAACTGTATTTCATTGTTCTTGTTTTTTTTAGTTTGCTCAATATTTTTTTTGAACACGTCATTTTTAGCAGTGGTTTATATAAAAAAATACTTTTGTCGCCTGTAATGAATTTCGCTATTCCATTATTACTCATTTTTTTCTGTTTTATAAAACAGTCTGTCGTCCGCCTCCGCAGTGTAATGGTCAGCACGCTCGGCTACCGTTCTGGAGGTCCCGGGTTCGATTCCCAAGGAGCGTAAAATAAATATAAGTGATTTTTTCACTGTCATATTTATTTAACATTACCCTGGACTGGTACCTGAAGCGGAGGGCTGATCACCTTTCCTTCAAGTGTAAACGATCAAGATAACACTGCGTTTATATGACGCAGTGCCCTATGCACCATTGGGGTGCGGGTAAGGGTTTTGTTATTATTATTATTATTTAAAAAAAACAATGTGGCATGAAATCGATTTTATGGAGCACATGCTTCTGTTATATCAACTGATAATCTTAATTTCTTTTTGTATATTAAAAGCATTTTTAACTTAGTAGTACAATCACATTCTCTTTATCATTCTAGGTTCACTTTGTGTAATACCACTTAAAAACACTATATCATGACTACTTCATGACATACTTCGTGATATACGTTATCAAGTATTGTTTTTAAGTAGTATTACACAAAGCTAACGATGATGATGATGAGAGTGTATATTAAATATAGTCAAATTTTACAATAATGATGGCTACCATACTGTTTTTTAACCTTATTAGCAGAAACGATTAGTCCTGTAGAGTAAAAAAATATTAAATAAATAATCTTTCCTACAAAACTGGCACCTAATAAGTAACTACGCACTAAATGAAGGCCAGAAATAAGATTTAATTAAAATCCGTAATGATCAAACAATTTGTCATGAAATTCTTTCAGGTGATGTAATTTCCATTTCCGTCGCGTTACGCATGACTTAATACGACCCCCAATTCCTTTATGAGCGAGAGAGGCGTCCCATAAATCGCAGTAACTCGCTAACGTCTTTAAAGTGCCAAGATGTCAGATTCAAGATTCAGTAAGCCATGAATGTTAACATCGCGAACCCAAAGTGCTCAAAGACTTTTGCTAATTAATAAACTTTAAAAGTTCTTTGAAATGTATACAAGGCTTTCATCAAACTCGATATCGCCGCCTCATTCCTGCTACTGAATCGGCTGTGGAACGGTCCGTGATTAATGCCAAGGAACCAACTCCCTTTCTAATATTCTCAGACTGTTTTATAACTCTTTTAATATTGAAATTCGTCCATTTCGTAAAGTCTGCTTCGGTAATAAATTATTTCATGTGGTCTAACTCACTATTTCAATTAACTTTCATAATATAACATGATTAATTTTGCGGTGAAAGGCTACATAAAAGAAGATTGGGAATAACCTTTTTAATATTTGAAATGAAAATGTTGTGTCCATGGAGCAGAATTTTTAATTTCCTGCAAGAAATGTGGTTAGTTATTGCCAGATTGTGAATTTCTAAACCCTTATATTTGATATGTTTATTTGTAAAATGGGTAAAAAGTTTGATTAATTTCATTCTAAAATATTAATAATGAATATCCAATACAGAAGTATAATTTAATATTTTATATTGCGTCGAATAAGAGATTCAATTTCCATCTTATATTCTGAGAAATGTTTTCGAAAGCAAGAATATTATACAAAAATATTAGCATATATACAAAAATATTATTCCTATTTCTAAGAAATTATTATCTTCCTTAACATAAATGTGTAATCAGATACAAAATCTGCTTTATTTTTGTATATAATATTAAACCCCCTTATTTTCTCAGAAAAGATTTTGTATTTTTTTAATGTTATTGATTGATAACATAAACATCCCACTCAATTATGTTTATATTTATAAAAAATGTTTGTTGTCTACTTATGTATGTAAATTATGATCTTAAATGACTTCCAGATCTGATATATCTGTAGTAATACACTCAACTCAAAGCTATCGCTGCCGAAAAGTGCAAACAATACCCAAAAGTGTGTTGTTGAAACATGGTGAAATAAAGGTCTCCGCTAAATAAAATAAATTTAAAATAATTAGTTAACTAAACCATAGATAGTGCCGAAAACTCACATGTGGAAGAAGGTTTCAATTAGAGGATAAACACAACATTTGAAATTTGAGTTGTGTGGTTGTCCATCATGGGTACAATGGTCATTGCTACACGAATGTCGAGAACCCTGAAAATACCCAGATTCCTATGTTATTCTTTATCTTTGTTAAGATGTCGGAATATGATAACAGTTATCAGCGTTAAAGGGGCGTGGCTGTGAAATTACACGAAGCTTAAAAATCATTTTACACATTTGAAAACATTTTTTTTCTTTTACATTTTATGGGGGTGTCACGTGCTACAGTCCTCATGGGGTCATATTTTCCCCCAAGTAATAAACTCCGCGATATCCATTTTACACGTTTACTCTTTCGTTTAACGATAACATTCAACCTATATCCGTAAGCTAATGGCCGCATTAGGACGGTTATATTTTCCGGTGTCGTGAGCAGAGTCTCGCCGCGCTGCGGTAAGACAAAAGTTCGGCCAAGTCGGAAGGCAGTTAGACCGACACCAGTCTTAAAAATAATATGTAGGTCTTCATACTTTACACAAATTCAAACTTAAGGGGGGTTATTTCGACGCTCGGTCTTAAAATCAAATAACCATTCGAATTTATTGTTTAACTCTCGTAATATTTTTCGTTGACAGTGCTGCATACTTTAGCTTAGATTAGCTTCGATACTCTAGAGTAGCCTGTTTAACGCAAGTTGTAAAGAAAATTAATGATTTTTGAATATGCTTTTTGTTTTATTATTCATGCCTTCCATTCCCTTTGTTTATTTTTTTTTGTTTATTTCAGGTATTTATGAGCCAAAAATAAATTCATTTCTTAAAATTCATTTCAATGTATACGAGAAGGTCATTCATTATCATAAAATTAATAAATAATTTTTTATTTGATTTTTTAATGATTATGGTATAAAGTTCAGACATATTGAACTTTTTTATCGTTTGTATTGAGAAAAACACTGTTATTTTATAAACAACAAAGAAATTTTAATATTATTATTATCTTATTTATTGTTTCGGCTTTCACTTTGTGGTAAGACATGTAAGCTTCCGAAACTAGTCGTTAAAAATAAATATAATACTCAAGTAATAAAAAAGATATATTTTAATTTACAAATATTTTTGTCGTTATAAATTTCTCAATTTCTTCATTTTTACATCAAAAATGCATAAGTATATCTTAATTATTATTTTTCTCAAGTATAACAATATTGATAAAATATACAAATAATGTTGTTTTTTTTTTTAATTTGAAAAAACTACATTTGTTTGCTATTTTTTTTAAACAGTGATTTAAGATTCCTTTAAATAATTTTCTAAAAAACTCGGTTTATTTATGAATAAATAATAATGAATTATTTAAAAATTAAAATGTTGTAACTATTGAAGCCCACAAATGTGGTAAGATATATCTACATCACCTATCTATACATTTCAATTTAGACACGGAAAAAGTCTTGAGATATTGATGCAAATTATTTTTTTAAGATTTTTAAAATCCTATTTGTTTTTGTAAACGTGATGCACAAAAAAATAAGATAGACCTTCCTGACTCTCCTCTTAAGGATTATATACACAACATAATTCTGTCCAAATATTTCCAGCTTATCCGCCGTTCGTTATCCCGCCATATTATCGCGTGTGACTTTGCCAGTTAGTTATGGTGTTAATAGGCGTGTTTGTGCTTTATTAGCAAAGTTGGACGTTTTGATTTCAGTTAATTATGGTACAAGAAGGTTAAACAGGTTACCCAAAAATTATGCTTTGATTTGAAAGCTCTAAATGCTCTTTAAAATAAAATAAAATATGTATAATCGAAGGCATTTTGCTTGATTTGAAAAAACCGCTAGTTCATAAAAAATATTAATGAATTCATATTTTATATGCATATTTGATTATAATTATTATATGTTTATTCGATTTTTAACATCTATGTATCTATCATCAGCGCTATCACCATTTCAACTTTCACTATCTGATAAGGAACATTGTCACTTTTATTTGGTTTTAAAATACCCATTTTTTGTGAAATTAAAATTCTTAATAGACAATCGGTTTGAAATTTCCAAAGTCGTTTGGAAAAAAAAACAAAAGTAAAGTTATATTTATCTACACTTGATGTACGAACGTAGAAAGCGACATTATAATTTACAACTTTTTGAGTGCGTCCAAATACTTGAACACAAAATCTGGATTATCTACAATTACAAGAGTTATTTTCAATTTATTTTTTGTACATCTCATCAAAGATGAAGAAGTATATAGAAGTCTGGGCATTTAGGACTTCCAAGAATTTGAGTAGTGTGGTTGTCAATAATGGGTAGAATTGGTGAATGTTAAACGTGTGTAAAATGATCACTTAAACCAGCCAATGACGGTCGTCAGCCCCGTAAATGCCCAGACTTTCATATTCTTCTTCATCCTTGATGAGATGTCAAAAAATAATATGACATTATAATTCATTGCACAGATATGTTAATGTTTACACTTTGTCATCTTTGTCTAAGATATTCTTTGTTCTGAATCTAGACACAATTCATTCGCACTGTCTTTCTTTCTCGCTGTAATCATTGCATAAAAATCTTAGTCAGATGCTCGTTGTATTACTACTATGTAACCAACTAGTTGAAACTTCTCGTCAAACCATTGTGCTGCCTTTTGGAAAGATATTTCATCTTGCTACTGTTTAGCTACTATTGCTCGGCATTTTCTCTCAGTATTCCGATGTGGAGTTCATCCAGTATGCCCAAAAGGGATAGCTCTATAGTTTGTATCTTTGCATTCCCTCTGATTCAGATTCTTTACAGTGGTCGATACTACTTTTGGCTTCCAGAGTTTCGTTAAAGCGGCGTACTCTGCGGACTAAATTCTCACAAACCATTCAATTCCACTAGGATTCAAAACTTTTAGACTCTGTACACATATTAGATTCATATATATATATATATATAAATATATATAAATATATAAATATATATATGTATATATATATATATATATATATATATATATATATATATATATATATATATATATATATATATATATATATATATATATATATATATTATATATTTATATATATATATATAAATATATATATATATATATATATATATATATATATATATATATATATATATATATATATATATATATATATATATAATATATATATATATATATATATATATATATATATATATATATATATTTATATATATATATATATATATATATATATATATATATATATATATATATATATATATATATATATATATATATATATATATATATATATATATATATATATATATATATATATATATATATATATATAAAAATATATATATATATATATATATATATATATATATATATATATATATATATATATATATATATATATATATATATATATATATTTATATATTTATATATATATATATACATAT
The DNA here is from genome assembly GCF_059751285.1 of Brachycentrus maculatus. Classification (NCBI taxonomy): domain Eukaryota; kingdom Metazoa; phylum Arthropoda; class Insecta; order Trichoptera; family Brachycentridae; genus Brachycentrus; species Brachycentrus maculatus. Next base: position 6,171,127 of record NW_028280793.1, read on the forward strand.
ATATATATAAATATATATATATTTTTTTTAAACCTAACTTACCATCACGCCGCTTCCTCGCAGGGGTAGGCAGAGAGAATAGAACGCCACACCACTCTGTCTTTGCAAACATTATTCGCCTCTTCCACGCTCACGCATCTCCTCATACATACCCGCCGATTGTTACGGCTTCCAACCTGGCCACTTTCAAGTATTTGGCATACCTGATCGTGCCATGTTTTTCTAGGTCTTCCTCTGCTCTTTTTTCCACTTACATTCACCTCGTAAATTTGTTTTACCGTACTTTCAATTCACTCATTCGTTCTACATGTCCAAACCATCTCAACACACCTTTCTTAATTTTATCGATAATGCTTATCTCAGCTTTGCATTCCTTCCTTATTTTACTATTACTTCGCACATCTATCATACACATTTTTTTATATATATATATATATATATATATATATATATATATATATATATATATATATATATATATATATATATATATATATATATATATATATATTTATATATATATATATAAATATATATTTATATATATATATATATATATATATATATATATATATATATATATATATATATATATATATATATATATATATATATATATATATATATATATATATATATATATATATATATATATATATATATATATATATTATTCTTACTAATTTTCTTGTTATTATGTATCTCATAGAACATTTCACTTTGTAGTATTTTATTCGGCTCACTACATTCGCATCCGGTGACACTTCCTGGATTTGCTGCTGAAGTGGACGAGAATAGTAATATAATATTTGTCTTTGTTCTCAAATTCTTTAAAAAAATACTGCTCTGTTGTTAATACATAAATAAAGTATCATGAATTTGGGTCAATATTAAACATGTGTTCCTAGATAGAAATTGTATTTTTATTTTTGAAACAGAGTACAAGTATAAGTTTTTTACAATAAAATTTGAACGCCTTTTTTAATTCGTTTCTTGGTATAGTATTCCTATTGATATTATATATTTCAGATGGACGCTTCAAATTACTTGAGTCTTTAATTCGTGAAAAAAGTCACACACCTTAACCCACTCGCATCAAACACAACACTATCGACGCAATGTTAAATTTATCTAAGAGAAGAAGAAGATAAATTAAATTTATTTTATTGCTGTAATTATATAATCTCGTAAATGTAATCAATGCTTCTGTAAATGGGTTAATATTTTTTGACATCTCAACATAGGTGAAGAAAAATATGGAAGTCTGGGCATTTACGGGGCTTGTGATTGTCATAGGCTGGTTCAAGTGATCACTTTACACACGTGTAACATTCTCCAAGTCTACCCATGATTGACAACTACACTTCTCAAATTTTTGGTTGTTCTATATTTATATGATCCGATTTCTAACATTGTGCTAGAATCACTTTAACTTCACTACAGACATTTATTGTGAGGTGAAAGAAGCTTTTTATTTAGCAGAAACTCTTTCAATTATATTGTGAAGTCCGAATCTTGGATTGAAATAATACATACATGAGAAACGCTAGAAAATATCCTAATAGTTTTATTATTGTTGGCTTTTAATTTGACCAGCTAATTTATTTACAACATTTTGAATGTATCCAAATACTTGTTCACAAATACGTAAAAAAATTATACAAAAATTAACTCCTGTAATTGGAGGTTATCCAGATTTGTGAACAAGTATATGGACACACTTAAAATGTTGTATGTAAATTAGTTATTTTAAGTACCTACGTAAATTTATATATATATATTTATATTTTTTTTTTGATCGTCCATACAAATTTATCGTACGTGTTTGATTATGTCAATGCGTGACAGGAAGCCTACGTCAGTCAGTCCAATCCTGAGCTGTAGGCATTGGACACGCCCCTTCATATTGCTTGATGGCGTTGATAACATCTTGTCCCATTTCCACCCCGATCTCTTATCAGCATAGTTTGGCGTGTAACAATTACCATGCTGAAATAACGATTTTAATTGAACGCAACTCCGTTTTCAAAATCCGGGAAACCCTATTTTTGATGACTTTTACGATAAAAGTAATTGGATTACATTCACTTCAGAAATAGTGTTTTTTTTGTTCTTTTGATGTTTAGCATACATTATTATTTTCATGTTTTATGGTTTTCTTTCATGTATATACCTACGCGCATATTGAATTTTAATAAAACACCGCGAACATTTAAAATATTACATTTTGAATTCAAGTTTTACTTGTTTTCAGTTTTACTTAAGAAAGAGTGTAAATATCACTCTTTCTTAAAATCTATTGTGAGACGTGTTGCGATACATTCTGAATTATTTTCAAATACCATGTGATACGAATAAAAATGACGCGGAATGCATCGAAACACGTATCATATTAGATTTTAAGAAGGAGTGGTATTAACGAAATAAAACTTAAATTATAATACCACTTGAAGTGGTATAAGGAATGCAAGGCTGAGATAAGCATTATCTATAAAATTAAGAAAGGGGTTGTCAAATGGACATGTGGAACGTATGAGTGAGGAAAGAACGTGTTGGAAAAAGAAGCAGAGGATGACCGAGGAAAACATGGTACAATCAGGTATGTCAAATACTTGAAAGCGGCTGGGTCAGGAGTCGTAATAATCGTCGGGTATTTATAAGGAGATGTATAAATGTAGACGAGGCGAAGAATGTTTGCAAAGACAGAGTGGTGTGGCGTTCGATTCTCTCTGCCGACCCCTGCGGGGAAGCGGCGTGATGGTTAGTTAGTTAGTTAACTTAAATTAAAAATGAATAGATGTTACCACAAAGTAACTGCCGAAATAATTAATGAAATATTATATCTTGAATTAACCCATTACGTCACAATTAAGCATAAATAAATAAAAATGTCAAGTGTATACTTGATTTTTCTCGATTGTCTATCATGATTTCCTAGTGGTTTTTTTTTCACAAAAGCTTGTGAAATTATATTAGCATCCTAACCATCGCTGCTACTAACATCTTATTAGCTACTATTTCTCCTCCATTTCTTTTATTTTAAAGTAGAAAGGTTCCTCGTATTGAGATCCTTCACTTCATGTCATCTATATTCTATCAAATATATCTTCCTTACATCAAAGAAGAAGCGCAGGACTGATCCCCTTGCGTTCATATGATTCGGAATCAAATTGATACCAATTCAATCCGATCTAAAGGCCATTAGTTTGCAGATAATGAATGAATAATTTTCATGCTGAGTAATTAATACTAATTACTCATAAGTGTGACAAGTTTTGTATTTATGTTAATTTTTCCTTCGTATACTCTGTTTAGTTGTAGTTGAAAAGTTAAAAAAAAATTTCAACAATAAAAATAACAATCTTCTTGGCATTTTTAGAAGTAAAGTAATGCATTGTATATAATTTACCTTCTATGCGAACGAATGATAAGCATTGCTCGGTGATATAGTAAAGGATGCATATTATGTCCCAGGTAGTTGTTTTTTTTTTAATAACTTGTAAATAAAATAAATTTTATAATAATGGTCTTTAACAATGATCGATGTTCCAACGTTAGACGGTTCACAATATTTTTTTTCGACCACTTCTTTTAACGGTCAAATGTCATCCAAAACAAAACAGAGGTAAAAAAATTGTCCTGGAACTTAATGCGCCTTGTATAACTATAATATTGATAACATACATTTAGTTTTATGCGATACAAACAAATTTACTTACTTTGCGGAATTATAAAAAAATATATATAATCATGTTCTCTGAAATGAGTTTAAAGTAAAATATTAATTAAACGTGCATTTTAAAGTAAGTTTATTTTACAAATAGTTGATAAACATTCGTTTAACTGTAATATTGATAACATAAATTTAGTCTTTACAAATTATGCAAGAAATACTTGTATACTGACATTGCAGAATTATAAAAGAAAAAATTCCATATTCTCTTAAATAAGTTTAAAGTCAAATATTAATTAAACGTGTATTTGAATTTAAGTTTATTTAACAAAAAGTTGATTAAAATCCGCTCTAGGAATTCGATTTGTCCTTTGAGCGCTTCCTTTTATTGAATATATTCCATATCAAACTGTGATCGGACATCCAATGAAGTTCTATTGAATAAGACTATACGATGTTATACACAAATTTGCAAACAAATATTTTTGAAGATATACAGTTACAAAAATAATATATATTAATATAATTTATACCATTTCTTTTGTAATAAACTGCTCGTTTCCGAATAATATATTTTGAAACAAAGGTATTACAAATTTCTATTTTTATTCTTTATATTAGTAAATTAAATTAGTTAAGATAGTTGAAAACTAACATTTATTTGATAACAATTCACATCTAATTACATGATCACAATGCACAAATGGAACCTAACATTTCAATGTGACGTTTTATCTAATTAAAATTTAACGCTTTTTGAAATAACATTTTTTTTAACTTGCAAAAAACCTGTGCATAAGCTTTCTTATTCTTATTTGTTAGACTATTTATTTTTTAACAATATTTTTATTGCTTTTGCAAGAATTTTGCAAATCGCCTTCCAAGATATATCAAAAACGTTTCAAGAAAGAAAACAAAGTGTTTTTACAGGATTTCATTTAAGACTCGGTACTAACAGAAGTCAGGATCTGTCATTAGCTGGTTTGAATGACCACTTGAAACGCTGTGTAACATTCACAATGCTGTTCGTAGTTGAACATAAACATCGCCATCTCTTTAGATTCTTGGCATGTTATCAGTGTCAAAACCTTTTCTTTGTTGGTGAAATATCTTTCCTATTTTCTACTTATTTTAAATACATGGAAATTCCAGAAAAAAACATTTTATTGGCATCTATTGTTAGAAATGCTTAATCAAGATATTAAAAAAATCATAAATTTTAATAAAAATCAATTACCAAAGGTTTCCAGGAATATCTGTACAACTTTTATTAATTGTAATCAAGTAAAGCACATAATTGATGTGTCAGATCGCGTTGGTAAATGGATACTCCATGGTCCGTTCTTTGACCGCCGCCATTACAGACCGTTCAGGTAACACGGACTAATAATACCCCGCTGGGCGGCTAATAAGTCAAAGCCAATGAGGTTTTTCTTTTTCCGGGTATCTGTAATTGGATATGTCTTTCGAATTTCCCGACAGCATGTTGGTAAAGATTTCCCTCTAGATTTTCACTGCTCAGATCACGTAAATATGTACGTTTTTTTAATGAATACTAACCAATTTACCACCTCCGTAGTGTGATGGTCAGCACGCTCGGCTACCGTTCTGGAGGTCCCGGGTTCGATTCCCAAGGGGGGTAAAATAAATAAAAGTGATTTTTTCACTGTAATATTTATTTAATACTACCCTGGACTGGTACCTGAAGCGGAGGGCTGATCACCTTTCCTTCATGCGTAAACGATCAAAATAACACTGCGTTTATATGACGCAGTGCCCTATACACCATTGGGTGCGGATAAGGTTTTTATTTATTTTATTTATAACTAATTTACCAATTTTACGAAAAAAAGTACTAATTCATTTCTCAAAATTTAAAAGGATAGTTAAATAAATACGATTCTTTTAATTATATTTTTTATTATCTGCTAATTTAAAAAATTACATTTCAAAATAACCCAGAAAAAAATATTAATTAAAAAAATTGATGAACTTTTTTAAATAGACACATAAAATTTTAATTAAATTCTTACTCTATTACAAAAGTTCCTAAAATTAACCTAATGATATTGGTAGGGGGCAATATTGATACACTACTTAATAAATTTGTCATTATTCTCCAATATATCTTCTGAGGATTTCATTTGGAGGATAATAAATGTAGTTTTAAAAAAAACTACATATTTAATCATTTGTAGAGAAATGCGGTTTATCAGTTTGTTTTCCTATATAATACAATTTTTAATAACGAAAAAAACTTGAATGAATATTTTATATTATGTTTTTTACAAAAAAAAACTTACATTTTTAATTATCTTTTATTTTGTTTTATTGTATGGTAAATGATTTTTTTTTTATCATAACTTCAACGAAAAATTCTTATAATTATTCTGGAGTAATCAAAATGGTACATTTAATTAAATGCAGTTTCCAGAATCTGAATTATGACTATAAATTGATACATAAAATTAAAAAAATTAAAACAAAAATATTTATTGTGTAAGACATAACTATTAACTTATAACAATTGAAATAAAAATGTGAATAAAAAGATGTCTTCAACCAATTTGTGCTAAAATTTGGTTTAGAAATTATAATATAAGATGAACTAAATGTTAAAGGCTCTAATAAGCAAGCAACTGTAGGAGATCAAAATGTAAAGGATTTACAAGGATTTCATCACATCACACACGTATATCTACAAATGCTTACCGTAAAACAAAGGCGTTCATTGGCAACCAGTCTGATACATTTGGACACTATAAAGTGCATTGTGTGCACCAATAAACACCAATCTCCATCTGTCTATGTACGACGTCGGTGTTAATCATCATTGAGTGCGTGCTTTGACTCCTCGTTGCTGCTGCTGGGCGTGTGTAAGGGAGGGGATGACGAAAGGTACTGGAACATAGTTATACCTACAGAGAACACGATAGGAGCATTCTCAAAGGGGATAATGTCATCCTTAAAACCTTAGAATTAGTAATGTGAAGGTACGATAAGTAAGATAAAGTTAAACTTTTTCATGTTGAGTTAAGGTAGCTTAGGTTAAAAATTCATACCATAAAAAAAACACAAAAGAAAGAGGCGAATTTTTAATAAACTCTTTCATACGTATCCTCTCTTACAGTCTCTTCTAGACTAAGCACCTTATTAGAATTAGTAATTCGAAGGTACGATAAGTTAGATAAAGTCAAGCGAGTCCAAGTTGAGTAGAGGAAGCTTTGGTCAAAAAGTCGTACCAAAAAAAAGGAAAATTTTAAATAAACTCTTTTAGAGGTTAATCTTTTAAAGGTCAGTGAAGTAGAAGACTGGGGGCGTTTGTCCACTACACGGAATTACACGGAATTTTACCATCCGGCCTGTCAGTTAGTGTTTTAAAACGATGATTGGCTTGGATTGCCTAGTGTTTTTGTCCATCTTTCTTCGGATACGTGCTCTTGATCGGTCCGTGAACACGTTGCGCGTTAATTCGATCACGATTAACTTTCGCATTCGCTTTCATTTTTCAAAACCGGACTGCCGGACGGTAAAATTCCGGGTAGTGAACAAGCGCTCTGAAGGTGTACATGTGACCCACCGTTCGCATGAACAGAAAATGTTAAGAAAATTGTATTTAGAAATCTCAACATAGATGAAGAAGTAATGGAAGTCTGGACATTTACAGGGCTTGCGACCTGTCAAAAGCATGTTATGTGATCACTCTACATATGTGTTACGTTCACCTATTCTTTTCATGATTAACACCCACACTCCTTAAAAATTAAAAACCCCTAAAAAAATAGATCAGTCTAGTGTTTGCGAACAAGTATTTGGACACACTCAAAATGTTTTATGCAAAGAAAATTGTTTATCGTTATTTTTTTTTTCATCAGTAGGGCAGTGAAAAAATTTAATAACATTCTGAAATAAATGTATGTTTATTCAAGAATAATGTTCATTTACAATATTGAATATTTAATTTTACTGTACTACTCGGAAAAAACGATATCAAAATTAGTGCTACTTTCATATTTACTTTATGTCATCTGTAAAAAACTTTAATGTGCGGTACTTATCAGGGAGCTTTTAGTGTAAAATCTCGGTTGGCAAAAATAAGTTGACCTTTTTTTTAAAAAATCAATCAGTTACAACGCCAAACTATATTAAACCAAACTCAAAAATATGAATAAAAAATGAAAATATCTTAACTCATCAAAATCAATAAAATTTGTTGCAAAATTCAATTATTTGTGCATTTTCTTCCTCTTCTTGCAAAAATTTTCAAACTGAACCTCATTGTAACGTACACTATACGGCGAAGAACATTGTTTTCATAATGCGTATGTTTAAACGATGTTTGATATTGTACCATGTTCAAATCATTAAAAAAACACAAAGAATATATATATATATATATATATATATATATATATATATATATATATATTTTTTTTTTATTTTTTATTTTTATTATTATTACTACTTTTTTTTATAATGGGTAGAATTGGTGAATGTTACACGTGTGTAAAGTGATTACTTAAACCAGCCGATGACGGTCGTCAGCCCCGTAAATGCCCAGACTTCCATATTCTTCTTCATCTTTGATGAGATGTCAAAAATAATATGAAAATAACTTCTGTAATTGGAGATAATCTAGATTTTGTGAACAAGTATTTGGACACACTCAAAATGTTGTAAATAAATTATCTGGTCAAATTATAAGCTTAAATAATATAAATGAAAATAGTATATTCTGGCGTTTCTCATGTGTGTGAGTATAATCCAGGATTTGGACCTCACATACTAATATAAGAGTTTCTGCTTAATAAAAAGCTTCTTTACATCTCACCAATAGATGTCTCTAGTGAAGTTCTAGTGATTCAAGAACAAGGTTTCTAAATTGGTTCATATATAAAGAACTTCCAAGAATTTGAGTAGTGTGGCTGTCAATACTGGGTAGAATTGGTGAATGTTACACGTGTGTAAAGTAATCACTTAAACCAGCCGATGACGGTCGTCAGCCCCGTAAATGCCCAGACTTCCATATTCTTCTTCATCTTTAATGAGATGTCAAAAAATAACATGAAAATAACTCCTGTAATTGGAGATAATCCAGATTTTGTGAACAAGTATTTGGACACACTCAAAATGTTGTAAACAAAGAATATAGTTTTAAAATTAACTTTTCAATTTTATATTATGCAAAACATTCAATTATTTAAATTTACATTATCGTAACATTTTAGAGACCTAAACGATTCTAATAAATGGAATATTTCAACGTGTAGGCGTTCTATTCACTATCATTTCATGGTCGATAAATTTCATATAATTTGAAATAAATTTTGCAGTCATCTATCTAAATTGTGTAAATTTTTCATTGCGTAATACGTTTTCATATGTTGTATTGATTTTCTATTCCATTTCAACTGTTTGATTCAAAGTACGTTCGTTAAAGTGTTCATAAAATATTCATAAATATCAATGAAAAATCAAACAAATGGATATTGTACAATTAAAGATATTAATGAAAGAAAACGCACCTACTCGTGCTTAACTTCTGTTCCAGCCAATCAAGGCTTTCGAAGTTTTTATTTCAAATGTTTTTATTTTTATAACCTCCATACTAATTATGTAGTTTAAACAGAGTGATTGCAAATAAAAATTTGTCCGTGGAAGCCAAGCTAGCGGTTCACAACGGCGTGCTGGTAGTGACACTTATGTATAGAAGCGAAACATGGAACTGGCAAAGGAAAGAAGAAAGCAGAGTGAACGCTGCTGAAATGCGCTCCCTCAGACGAATTTGTGGAAAATTATTGTAAGACAGAATTAAAAACGAAGATATAAGAATGGAATGTAAGGCTGAACAAGGAATAATTTAATAGATTAGGAAGAGTTCTTTACGGTGGTATGGACATGTGGAGCGAATGGATAACGAGAGAATGACTAAAAAAAATGTGTGGTGAATATGAGCGGGAAAACAGAACGAGGACAACCGAAAAAGACTTGGCACGATCAGATCAATCACACCCTAAAATCTGGTGGTGTCGAAAGTCTGCGTAATCGGAAAACATATATGACTAGTATGGATGTGAAGGAGTCGAGGATTCTCAGGACAGAAGAGTATGGCATTTCATCCTTTCTGCCTACCACTGCAGAGAAACGGTGATGGTAGTATGTAGTAGTAGTTTAAAGTAGTACTTATTATTCTATGTATTTTTTATACAGCAGAAACCTTCTTTATCTGGACTAATTGGGGGTTAACTTTGTCCAGATATCGAAAAATTCGTTTAATCTAGTAAATACATTTTTTTTTATTGTGAACACATGAAATTAGATCAAACTTATACTTACTATGTAACGTGATTATTACGAAATGCGTGGGCGTACAAAGATAGGGTAAAATGGAAATATTTGTGTATCTAAAAAGAACTCAAATACGCATTTCCCGCAAAATAAAGATGTGCGTGTTGTAATCGTAAACAATTGTTATAATTTTTCTCTTTTTGTGAAATCCAATTAAAGGATTTTTGTTGTTTGAAACCGTCTGATGTTTTGTCTTGTCCGCCTTCGTGGTATAATGGTAAGCGTGTTTAGCTACCGTGCTGTAGTTCCCGAGTTCTATTCCCAGGGGGGTGGAAATAAATATTTGTGATTTTAGACTCTAATAATTATTTATATTACCCTGGTCTAGTCGCTGCAGCGCAGGAGTGATCACCTTGCCTTGATGAAAGTAAAGATCAAGATAACACTGTCAATACGATGCAGTGCCCTATGCACCATTGAGTGCTGACAAGGGTAAGAAGAAGAAGAAGAAGTTGTTTTGAAGCTTCCAATTCACGCTTAATTTTTTGTATTTTTTATGAAATGAAAACTTATTTTCAGTGAAGTCTGCTAGCGAGTATTGAGTTTACATAGTTGTATGTTTCATACTAGGTATACAATGTTCAGTAGCTATTCTAGTAGCTGTACACCTACTCAATACCTGAGAGCAGTTTCCGCAGATTAACCACGTGTTCCACAGGATACCGACCGTGATCAAATAAGTACACACCATCACAGCATCCGATGTACTTACAGGCTGAACGAACACGTGTATGGGTATAATTATATATTGAAAAGCTCCGACTTCGTTAAGGGAAAAGAGAGTAAACACCGTAAATTCAAGTTTATTTAAACACAAGTGTTTATTTAACCATTGGTAAATTTATACAAATAAAAGTTTTTTATCAGTTTCAAATGTATGAGTATCTTAAGGGTGTGGTGTTCATGGTTCACCCTTTACTATGTTCCCAATTATTTTTTACAAAAGACAGTAGTAGGCCTAAATTGGTACTTGTATTTACACTGTTCTGAGTTTTAATATCTTTGTACACCAATCCATGTTAAATTGTATGTGATTATTATCATAAAAGTATTATGAAATCGATTTTCAAAATTCCATATTGATGCATTTAAATTTGAAGAGTTGAATAAGGGGAAAGAATTATTTCACTGTTGATAAAGTGAATTTAAGACCATGAAACAGAATACAATATAAAATACCGTATATTTGAATATCACAAATTGTATTACGTATGTAAAGCATAGCATTTTACACCATGCAAACTTCATTCGTTTGTTACTAAATATGTTTTTTTCGTTGGTAACATTTTAATGTTTGTATGGAAAATTTTATTTCTTTTCAGAAAAAATGTAAAACTGAGATAAACATTATCGCTAAAATTAAGAAAGGTGTGTAGAGTGGGTTTGGACATGTAGAACGAATGAGTGAGGAAAGAACGGTAAAACAAATTTATGAGGCGAACGTAATTGGAAAAAGGAGCAGAGGAAGACCGAGAGAAACATGGCACGATCAGGTATGCCAAATACTTGAAAGTGGTCAGGTAAGGAGTCATAATAATCGGCGGGTATGTATGAGGAGATGCATGAACGTGGAAGAGGCGAAGAATGTTTGCAAAGACAGAGTGGTGTGGCGTTCTATTCTCTCTGCCTACCCTTGCGGGGAAGCGGCGTGACGGTTAGTTGGTTAGTTAGTTAGTTTTCAGAAAAAATGACCTTTTAAGTATTTCGAGTTAAAAAACACAAAAAACAGTTATATATCCGATACATATTAATTGGGTTTAACAAAGCCCAGTATATTAGAGACAGTTTATAAAAGCCAACAATTTTCTCAATGCATTAGCTAATAAAAAGTCCGAAGAAGATCGCGTCATAGTATTTTCAACAGTTTTAAATTTTTCCTAGCTTCGTAGCATTCCTTACACAATACCCTGGCTTCATGGAAATGAGCAATGCCCGCACTGCAGCTGAATTCGCTATCTATGTTGAAATATTCCCAACCTGGTGCCACCCTTGCCAGAAATGAGGGACTATTTGATTAAAATATTATTGACTTCGTCCCTTCTGCATCATTCCAGTAAATGAAATTGATAATAATAATTTTAAATGGTATCGCTATCTTATATCGAGATCTTAGGAGATCTTAGGGAAACTAATATTAAAAAAGGAAATGTTAATACGCAGGCTTGTATTCAAGTAAATAAATTATTTATATATTAATTTCGTCAGAAATCACTACTTTACTTTTTTGTTGTTCCATAAATAAGCATTTTACTTTAAAAGATGTTTAGAAATTGAATAAAAATCTTTACAAATAAAAGCTTTACGTTGTTTCATGCATATTTTTTATTGACAATAATCAAACAACTACGTTGTATGTAGCTTTTTCCCCTATTTTTATTTGACCATCGGTCGAGTTTATCCTCAATGACGTCATTGCTCAGTAACTGCACAGTAAAAACAAGTGTTTTTTTGCCTTTTCTTATTTTTATATTTTATATATATTTATGGAATCAAAATAAACTATTTTTTGTAAAATTTTATTTATTCAATAAATTTTAAATTCATTTGTACTCATATATAAAAGGGTTCTTATGCGATTGCAAATATATAAAAAAAATAAAAAATTTAACAGAACGGCTAACGTTACATAAGTGAATTAAGTGATCATTTAAGCCAGCCAAATGTCACGTCGTAACTCCTGAGATGCTCATCCATCTTAGATATTTTATCTCAAGTTGAGACACATATAATATTGATAAAATATGACACGTACAATGCACTTACACTTGAATTCTAAGCTTTAAAATATTGCAATCCTACAAGTTTCATGTCTGGAAGGGCTACCCTTATAGAAGCATTGTCACGCCACCTCATTCACGGCGCAGCCAACAGAAAAATGATTAGACAGAAGCCATAAAGGTTTCCATCTCCCCTGTCTCTTCTGATGCCCTAGTGCATTCAGCCCCTACACGAGGGGGTGGGTTGTAACCCTCACTGAATACAACCCTAAGCCACCCACCTGTGCATGCCAAACGTATTGGTCATATCATGTATACACCATACATAGATTCGTGTACGAAGATTAACTGAATTGATCGGAGTTGTTTATTTGATTTGTTTTAATATTACATTATCATTTCGAGTATCATCATGTTTTTCAAATATGTCAAATAAAATACATGTACATATAATGCATTTCCTCTGTTAGTAAATTTCGTTTACTTCGAAACATTTTTTCAATCCATTTATTAAAACAAACAAATTATACATATCCTCTCGTATTTTTTATGTATTTTTATTCAAGTAGTTCAGTTCACAAATTATAAGGAAAAATCCACGATTCCATAATAAACACGTTGACTGATATGCCAATTTTTAGAATTCTGGTCTTAAAAGACAATTTTATTTAATCATATTCAATCAAAATATTCTTTTACTTCGACAAAAACGTCTGTTTTCTCTTTTCTTTCTCTACCATTTCGCCATATTGATTCACAACAACGCCTGCCAACAAAACTAGTATATTATATAATTGTATGATGATTAATTTTACTTTTCATGTTATTTTATCAATCAGATCATAGTATTTTATTTGTTAAATAAACTCGCATTTCATGGTATTGAATATCACAAAACGAATTTCGCTAAATTTATTAATGGTTAGGAAACTCGATAAAATCTGTTCCCTCTCAGCAAATTTGAATTAAATTATGATTCGGATTGAAATTTAACAAGTCCATAAATAGATTATTCCCCGAAATCATTTATTTAATCTTTCCAAAAGTTTTAATCTTTCCACTTGGCGTTGTCATAAAAAATGACCTTTCATTCAGCATTCGACCCTCAAGCGACCCAGAAACCTTAATCAATTTTATTATTTACAGTAAGGGATATTCTGGATTCATGAGACTTGAAAAAATAAACCCTTTTTTCGTGCTGATGTATTACACACCAATTAAAATTTATTCGGTATTTTTTACTTTTGAATTCAAAATAAAAATCCCATTTTAGAGAACCATCATGCAAGATATATTTTTAATGCCTCACTAAGTCATTTTTTATGTTTTTTCTCTTCAAGTTATCTGGAGGTTACTTAGAAAACTGTTTTTTTTTTTACAAAAAAAATCTATTGAGTTGCATAAAATAATGTTGTTTCTGTTTTTATTATGTATTTCTTAACAAGCTGCACCCGGATTCTCGTAACTTTGACTAAGTCTGGTTAAATGGAAAAGAAAAACAATGGAAAGTATACATTTTTAATATGTCAATTTTACAATGCTTGTGGGCATACACTAGTACAGTAGCAGCTGTCAAGAAGCATGATGTCCGCTTTGTGCAACGATAGTTTTGCTGAAATGTGTACAGATGGATATTTTAACATTACCCTGAACTGGTACATGAAATGACGGATTGATCACCTTGCTGTTTGTAATAAACATTAAGTTAACATTACATTTATGTGACGCAGTACTCTTTGCACCATTTGATGCGGATAAGGGTCAAAAGTGATGATTCGTTTTAATTCACGAGATATATGAGTAGGATGGTTGAACGATTACATTTATAGGTATTAATGATCAATAAGGAAAACATAGGAAGTAAGATCAGTTAAGGATTTGAAGAGGATAGAAAGAGGACCCCAAAGGAATGGAGGGTGTGATGGATGGTTAGGGTTCCAACGGGTAAGATAGTAATGTTTCTTGAAGATTTTCAATGAAGTTGCATTTTTCACGTATTATGTATATAAATGATATTCACTGCACATTGGGTGTGTGCAAATCCTTGTTCATAAATCCAAGTTTCTTCACTTAGAAGTTGTTTTACTTTAAATAACTCCTTAGTAGAGAAACTCCGATTTGTGAACCTGAACTTGGACACAATTAAAATGTTGCCAATAAAAAAACTAGTCGAATTATAAGCTGCATAAAAATTAAATGTCATGCTAAGAGGCGTAAATTATTTTGAAAAAAATTATTTTATTCAAACAATTAAATATAATTGTATTTTTAAATAAAAACTTACTTAAATCAAGAATAGATGATGATGCAAAGTCAAACATTAAGCGACAGAATTTTGAGTGGTGTAGTTGTCAATCATGTGTATAATGTTTTTTTTAATAAAAAGAAAAAAAATGTTTTTGTTACATATTTATACAAGTATTTCAAATTCATACTATTTCTGTGAGTCAAAGCGGCTCATTATTAGAAATAAGTATCAAATTGTGGTAGAGTGGGCTCGAACCGAGAAACTCTGACTTAAGAGTCCGCGACACTAATCACGGGACCAGAACCCGACAGTAAATATTACACGTATATAAAGTGATCACTTAACCAGCCTTTGACTGAACATCAGCCCTGTAAATACCCAGACTAACTCATCTAAGTTGAGATGTCAAGATGTATAAATGATATTGTTTATTTTTTTGATAAAGAAATGAGATGGAATTTGGACATATTTCAGAGGATTGTATGTCCATATATCATCCCTTTCGATCCCCCCTCACGCATTCCTGATATGAAGTTAACAGTATTTCATCCTTGGTATGCCAATATTGACCGTCCCTGGCTCAAGTCCGCCATCGGCGCAGCTCCCTCGGAATAAACACAGGTGTCCCTCGCGGGGCTATATGACGGAGGAGGAATGCAAAATTCCATACATTTCATCTCGGACGGTACACGGCGGGAGTATGCAGTCGCATACCCTAGCCTTTATTACATGCCGGGGCCAAATGAAAGCAATAAAATATTAATATTCCCTTTAGCTGACATTTTATAAACCATATTCAGCTGTCGGCTCACATGGCTTACCTGTAATTTGTTTTTTTTTTCATTAATCTTCTTTACACACGTTTTATTTTTTCTGTGATTCTGTCACATATGATTTAATATTTCCGTATTCGGGTACGTTTATTTAGTAATATAATAAATATCAAAAAAAATTATTTACTTTAAAGGATTAAATCGCACATCTTCTACTTTCAGATACTCTTCTGCAGGTAGGATAGTGAGAATAGGGAAGGTAGATGTGAAAAATATATAACAAATACGCAGACCGATGAAGAAGAATATGAATGTCTGAGTCTTTACAGGGCTTACGGCCTATCGTAGAAATATACATATATTGTCCAAACCTCCAAACAGACATTTGGCCGAACAGATTTATCGCTGAGCAGATATTCAGATTAACAAACACTAGACCAAATATTTTTAAAAAAAAAACAATAAAGAAGTAGTCTCTTTAAAATAAAGTTAATATTATTAACACGTTATAAAACTAGCTATATAACACATTTTATAAATGTGTGTATATATATATATATATATATATATATATATATATATATATATATATATATATATATATATATATATATATATATATATATATATATATATATATATATATATATATATATATATATATATATATATATAACTGTGCCCATGAATTGTTCTAAATACATTACCAAAAATGTTTTCAAACTGTAATATTTATGTAAATTTGTATAAAAGTTTTACAGTATATCGTTGCGCACGTCGAATACCTTCAAATTACGAGCAAACATGAAAATACACTGGACGATTTCAGTCGACGAGGGATCTTTGCTAAGAATTACTCGCAAAAAAATCTATAATAATAGTCTTGTAGTATCAAAATACACGGTACAAGAATTCTAATGAAAAGGTTAACCCCCAAAGTAGATACGTCTGTTATGTTGTCGCTGGAGTTGCACCCCTTGCGACATGTGCCGGGACACTCCACCCCCTCCCATGCGCCTACGCCTCCACAGCCCCCGCCGCAAGTAGTATAGGGCACAGTATAATAATACATTTTTCCCGTGGCCCAAATGCCTTTCCCGTCTCACTTCGAATCCATTATGCTCAACCGTTCCAGTAATGCTGTCGTATGTAATATTATGTAGATTTCTATTGCTCTCAGTATGACTTTTTCTAATAAATAAGAATGAGCTACTTTTATCGTGGGCTTTAATATATTAAAATACCTTTATTTATATTTTATTCTCAATAAAAAAACGTGACGCGGCCCCATCATTTATGATAATATTCAGAAGGCGAGAATATATTTTACCTTCCGTTTTTTTATGTATGAGAGTAACACTCTTTAACCCGAATACCACTTTTTTCTACGTCCACGCCTTACTTTGAAAAAGTAAATAAAGTTTCTTTGAATAATCAAAAGAGTAATATAAAAATTAGATTGTTCGAAAAATGTCATCAACTCCACTTTTTCATGTCTTCAATTAACTGTCTTTTAGAGGATAAGAAATCCGCATATTACTTAGAGAAAGAATGTAAAGTTTCTTTAAATAATCAAAATAGTAATAAAAAAATATACATAAGATTTTTTGAAAAATGTCATTAAATCTATTTTTTTATATCTTCAACTGCTGTCTTCTAGAGGATATGAATCAGATCTCCCGAGAATTCACATAAGGTTACTCCTTTTTTCCATCCTAAGTCCATTTCATATACATATGTAGGTAAGTACTCGTGGAAATATGTATGTTTATGTATTTTTTTTTAAGATAAGGTTTTTAGCTCGATCAGTGAAAAAATTCACATGTTTTTAGTCAACATTAGCGGTACCATGTTCTTTACAACAAACGTCGATCAATAATATATCAAGGAGTTGATTAAATTTTATTTGAATCACTCACTCTACGAGTATTTAGATTGAACGAAGGGAATGTTAAATTAACAGGTTAAGTTTCAAAGTGTCAATCGAATGAGAAGGATAGAATGAATTACATTTAGTGAAATTACATATTTCATGTATTTTTTCAAACATATTTTTTTTATAAGAATTAATTTTAAATGGACTACGCTTAGATTCACAAATAATTTTATGAATAACGTCTTCATTTTGACTCTGTTGAAAAATAATGTCTTATGAAATTAATGCTATCTTTTTCTTGAATAAAACATAAGCTTTTTAACAGAAATGTTTAAGCAAATGAAAAATAATTATTCCGGTCTGTATTTCGGAAAGAAAAACAAGGTTTGTGTACTTTTTGAATATTATTTCAATAAACCTGCTGAAAATTGGGTCTTTTCGCGACTTGACAACCGTAAATATGCTTAGTACCAACCTAACGCTAATAGGATATTCCTCGTTTAGCTACTTTACCAGAACTGTTTATCTATTCATCTGCTCCTTAATTTTATAATGTTCCATTCTAATACTACGAAATGGGTATCAACGAACGAAGAGATAAATTGGTACATTATAAAAAGTAAACGTATTTTTTTTAAATCAAACTCTTTATACATATATTTATATATATATATATATATATATATATATATATATATATATATATATATATATATATATATATATATATATATATATATATATATATATATATATATATATATATATATATATAGCCAGAGTACAGTAATGACCCTTGTATTTTTTCAAAATGTCGCTCGATAAAGTGCATTTACGTCATTGTTTACTTTATGAATTCCATAAAGACAATACCGCGAGTGTGGCAACCAAAAACATTTGTGAAGTGTATGGAGCAGATGTCATCAAAGTCCGACAAGTACGAAGTTGGTTTACAAAATTCCGATCTGGAGATTTTTCACTCATTGATAAACCACGTACCGGGCGGCCATTGAAGTCTGATGACGACAAGTTAAAAGTCATAATTGACACCAATCCACGTCTAACCATCAGGGAGATTGTGTCAATGATGGGAGTCAACCAAACAATCGTATTAAGACATTTGAAGCGTATGGAAATGGTTTCGCGGTACGACGTTTGGATACCTCATCAATTGTCGGCTGCCAATTTATTGGATCGTGTTTCAACGTGCGTTGCTTTGAGTGCGAGACAAAAACATGAACTTTTTTTGCATCGTTTGGTGATGGAAGATGAGAAATGGGTCGTGTACAACAACGTGACAAGAAATAGACATTGGGCTATACCTGGACAAGCCCCATTAACAACTTCGAAGACCGAAATCCATAAAAAAAAAGTTATGCTTTTTGTTTGGTGGGAAAATAAGGGTATTGTGTATTTTGAACTCTTAGAACACAATAAGACAAGTACAACAGAACAATATTGTCAGTAATTATCCAAATTGAACATGGAACTTTAAAAGGATAGACCAGAATTGGTAAACAGAAAAGGGGTAGTGTTTCATCACGACAACGCGCGACCACATGTGGCTATGATGACCCAACACAAGCTAAATGAGTTAAACTGGGATGTTATCAAGCATCCACCGTATTTTACAGATCTTGTTCTTTCTGATTTTCATTTATTCCGATCACTTCAATAAAAATTTAATGATGAAAAAATTATACAATAGAGCAGGTAAAAACATCCCTTACTTCATTTTTCGCATCAAAATCCACGGAATTTTTTACTACTGTTATTTATAAGTTGATAGAAAGATGGGAGAAGGTTAAAAGAACTGGTGGAAATTATATAATTTATTAAATAAATAATACATATAAAAAAAATAATACAAAAAATTGTATGTTAAAAACGGTCAAAAGTTTTGCATCAACCCAATATATATATATATATATATATATATATATATATATATATATATATATATATATATATATATATATATATATATATATATATATATATATATATATATATATATATATATATATATATATATATATATATATATATATATATATATATATATATATATATATATATTTATATATATATATACATATATATATATATATATATATATATATATATATATATATATATATATATATATATATATATATATATATATATATATATATATATATATATTTATGTAAATATATATATACATATATACATATATATATATACATATATATATATATATATATATATATATATATATATATATATATATATATATATATATATATATATATATATATATAAACTGGAAGTTGTTTTATTATAATTTCAAATAAAAATAAATATAGTACTTGTAGTACTATTTGTAGATACCCTTGTAAAAAAAATGGTACAGCACTCATATTTGCATACCCGTTCCCTTACAAGCCAATAAAATTATGGCACAGTAATTTCACAATCACAAATTACTTTTATTTTTATATACCATACTTAACACCAAATCGATCTAATGTGGGTCTATAAGCAATATGGGGTGCGCATGAACGTCAAAAATATATTGAACAAAAGCTTAAAAAGTTGTGCGTATTTAGTTATAATTTTTTTTTGATAATATATTCTAATTGTAGATGATCTTCCAGACTTCCATCAATTGCTGAATCATCTGTTTACCCATATTCATTAAGATGTCTTCAAAATATTGCGTAGTGTGGATGGTGATCACTTCACTAGTAATTGACAGCTCGTAAGCCCTGTGAATATTTAAAAGGACTTTTATAATACCTTTCCATATATATATTTTTTTCTTCTTCAATCCTTTTTTGTATTATTTTTATTCTCATATTATAAATATGAATATAATAAAAACACACAAATATTTTCAGTCTTCAAATCGTCCATATTTTAAATTAAATCAAATTGAGATATCTCAAATTTAATTTTTTATGAGAGACTATAAGAAATATTTTAAGTGTTTTATGTTTTTTTTAGTAAAACCTTAACGTTTAAAATAAATAAATTATGTCAAGATAATATTTTATTTTTTGGGCTCAACCCAACCTGAAAATGTCAGACAAAGGGCGCTTTTGTTTTTTGAAGAAAAGAAAGCAGTAAATTATTAAAATTCTCTCTAAGATGACAATTTAATAGAACACTTAAAGCTCACTCACTGAACATTTTCATCTACTTATTCAACCATTCAAATTCTTGTCAAAACCGGAAGCTCTTTTTTTACATCAAATAAATCCCATAATTATGCTTTACAGGACTGAAAGCCTTCAAGTGAAAGGAGATTTTTAAAGCTTTGATGATCAAATGAAATGGAAATTCGTTAATTATATTAATATCTTTAAATGAAGCAATCCTCTTTCTATTTAATTATTTCGTTGCTTATAACAAGGTTTATATAAATGTATTTTTTTTAAATTTTAACAATAAAGAATTTAAAAAATAACACTTGTGACAATTTATGCTGATTTAAAATCGTCAGATGATTACTTTATTTCTAATGGTCCTTAGCAACAAAAATGATTTTGATGATTCTAAAGTCATTTATATATTTTTATATTTTTATAAAAAATATATATATATTTTTTGGTTAAGCTATGTTTTCATCCGCACTCTAAATGATCATTATTATCTAACATGTGTTCTATAGTGCATACGTAAAATAATAAGTAATTTGCTCGTTTATCATTTTAATCCTGTTCTTCATTATTTTAAAAAATGTAATCCTGACCCGTTTGAAACATTATTGCTAAAATTGAAATAATTTTTAGATTTCAGTAACAAAAAATATTATTTGAAACTTATTTCTTTTTTTCATATCTCGTTACTGAAATCTGACAATCCCTTAAAATTCAATAAGTTATTTTGTCATTTGAATCATTTCAATATGTGAATTAAGTTTTATCGCAATTATTTTATTTATTCTGTATAATTAATTTCAGGCTGTCGCATCCCGGTCCAAAGCTGGCGACCTTTGGTAAGTACTTAACACATTTGTTTTGACAATAAAACACAGAATAATACATGCTTCTAGCGCGTATGATTTTTACATTGCTTTAATTACAAGTTTACTGAACATGTTGTATGATTATGTGTAATAAACATCAGTGTGGGGCCTTTAGGGTCCGCCGTAGAGACTAATCGCCCCTACAAATGGTACCAACCCCTGTGGGAAATTAATGGCCTGGTCCGAACAAGATGACCGCTTCTGCGTAATTTTTTGTAAAAACAAAGGGTCGAAGAGTTTAGCGAATAATGCGCCGGCATTAAAAATTGGTAATAAAACAACCCCGTGTACCTTTAACAAAATATGTCTGATTATAAGGGTTTCTGTATTTTTTTACGGGTGAGTTTATGCCCCACTTGGGAATGAAAGAAAAAATAACCGAGTTTTGAGTGTTTTTTTTTAGAAACATTTATTTGTTTTCTGTGAACATTGTTCTATCATTTTGATCAAATAAACAAACAAGATAACTGAATTAATGGCGGTTGTAGGTAATAATTTTAATTTTTTAAGTATCCTCTAAAAATAATGTTAACATTTTTATGAAACGTACATTAATATCCAAACAGAACTTATGTAAAAACAATTATTATATCACGTGGCAATTTGTTCTTGTAGAAATAAAATCTCATAACATCTCTGGTCTTCAGCTTGTACAAGTTATTGAATTGTTTTCGGGGAAACATTTCTCAAACAAACAAGAAGCACAGATTTAATAAACACCGCTCGTAATAACGCTTAATGAGTTGCCAATAAAATTACGTTCAGCGGCAGGTTTTGTTCCGCAAGTACGAGGGAGCAATCGTCATTTCACACAAAACTCCGGCCCGCGAGAGGAGAATCACGATAACAATAAACCAGAAATAATGTCTCTGCCATTTCACCGCTTTTGTTACCTCGTTTTCTTACAATTTTCATTTTCCCCAAATTGAAATTCTCCCCTGAAATCATAACCTAATTAAATTCAAACTGAAAACTCTACGTTTTCTTAATAATTCCATTGAATTCGGTCGCTTTGTTCTACGCAGAACGAGTGTGTGACGGTTTGTCGCGCTGTCGCCCGTAATTTGATTTGGCGTCGAATTTCCCAACCGCAAGAAAGTTTCCCCTTGACTGACACTAAGTTTTTAACATTTAACGCTCGGATGACTGCGGATATCGGAAGCGGCGATATGAACGTCACGATTAATGAATAAATGTTTCCAGTCAATTTAAAATGTGAAATAATGCGTTAATTTTCCTCTGATACATATATAAGAATCAAGATTACAAGAAAGCCTATGAATTTGTTGAAACGTGTTTCAAATTGATTTTCATCAGACAATGATTTGAAAATAACCGGTTTTATCCCTTAAAACGCCCATTATTACGAGATCTTTTTTGAGCTTTTGGAGATTCCTCGTAAATTTCAACCCGAATTTAATAATCCGAACAGTAGCCGCCAAACCTTTCAATGTACACCCACAAGATTTTTTCGTTTGGTTTCGTCCATTGTACCACCCGTTACTAGCTAGTTGTTAATCATTATAGACAATGGAAACAATCCCCGACGAGGAACAACCTGACATCCAAAGTAAAGTATATATCACAGACAACAATGATCTCTAGGTTACCAGAACCACGAGAATGGAGGAAGCTCGCTTGTTGAAAGATTTACACGTAACGGATATCTCTTTATAAGAAGATTTACACCTGATGGTTATAAAAATATCTCGTAAAAATCCACCACACTAATTTTTGTTTTTTGTCGAAAATATAAACCATAATGAAATATTTTAATGAATAATATTTGCTTTTTGATCAAAGTATATATTTAAAATAATAGTCACATTGATGTGGTAGTGGTCCCATGATTAAGAGCGGGGTTTTAGTCAATGGCTCTATATTTTATCCTCACTCTCCCACAACTTGTTCCCTTTATTTATACACAAGCCCTTTTGATAAGTCTGAAATTAACATATGATTAAAAAACATTGGAATACGAATAAACGTTGAAAAACGTTAAAAGTGTAAAACCATTAAATTAAAACATATACATTGATGTAATTTATGATAATGAAAAAAAGTGCACCACAAAATATAGTGAAAATGTATACCTGTTTATTTTTGAATATTATTCAAGCAAACGAAAATTACTAATAATGATATTTCTTTGTATTTCTTTGTTTATTTCTTTGTATACCACTGCAAAAATTTTAGAAAATCAATTCATCAGTTATTTTGTGATACGCGTATTTTTTGTATATTGTGAATATGAAGTCGCTTTATGAAAATTTTATTGATTGATCGATCAATTTCATAATTACAGATTTTTAAACAGTGAATGTATTTAATTAATTTTTCCTATATTGTATTTCTCACCACAGCTGTTGAATTGCGAAACAATTTTCAACCACTTACCTTTGATTCAAATTGCTAAATAATAACAAATATTGATTCCCTAAAAAAATCAGCGTTGTTTGAATTCAAATACTTCAGCCAACGCAAAATGAACAACGAAGCTTGATAGCGAATACATTGAAAACTCGTCATAGTTTTCACGCAAAATACGAAACACGAACATTAACAAGCTAGGTAGGGTCACACCACGAAACCAGTTTCCATTGTTTCCCCCCTACTTCCGATGCCAGGAGCTTTTCCCGCCTGCTGCGTCTTCATCGCTTCCGGTCCATCCCAAACCCCTTCCACCATCTCCTCGAGGCTTTGTCGCCCTGGTACCCGTGACATTTGAGGGTCTGGATTCTTCCCAATTATCCTTACTTATTTACGAAGCGGGGTTGTTACGCGCGCCATATTTTCCATTTGTGACCGTTATTATCGCTGACTTGATTATGTGAAGTTGTATAAATTGTTCACACAAAATTTGCAAAACAATTGTACTTAAAATAACAGCCTTTGGAAGGGTTTTAACAACATCCTTTGTCAATACTCAGCATTGTTTTTTGAACAAATATTTAGAATATTCCAACTGGACTAAAATATATATTTATGTTCACTTGTTTTATTTGTGGGAAAATCAGCTAAAATAAACATGTTAAGACAGTCTTAGTGATATGTTTTTAAGCATTTATGTACTATGTGTACCAAATATTCAATAAATGTGAATTAAAATTAGTAATGTAGTTTTGATCCCGTTTAAATATATATAAATCAATTATCAAAAGAGTTTTTTTCAAATTAGTTTTTAATATGCATGCAACTTTGAGGAAAAGTTTTTTTCGTCGTGGATTCAATGTCGTTTTATTGTTCATAGATTTTGAAATATTATTAACAAATTGCTGTTTTAGAAAATTAAAATATAAAAAGAATGAATGCATGGCTAATGAATGTTAATAATGAGAAATTTCAAATTAGCTACGGGCGTGAATTTATAAATGATGAATTATTCAAAAAAATATTTTTATTTCATTTATTGATTTTGTATTTATTTCCTGGTTATAAAGATCCACTTAAATTTAATTTAATAATTTAATTTCCAACTTTGGAAATTCATATATTTGTATGACTTCTAGAAAATTTAAAAAGAATCAAGAAACTTGAATTATGTTTAAGAAATAATAATTTACCAGAGTTCGCTTACCATTTAAAAGATAAAAATCATATATATAACTAAAATATAGAAATTCTTAAAAAAGTAAAAAGTAAAATCAATAACTGCAAAATAGAAAAGACAGTTGAAATTCATCAGAATAAACATTAATAAAGCCTTCTCCCTGCTGTCTTTATTCCCGTTTTTTTTTAATTAAAGGCTCTTTTCATCCTTCGACGTCCCAAGGACACAAATCTAAAATTTGGACAAAGCTTCACGTTACGAGTGTATTTGCCTATAATTTCCACTCATGAATTACAAGAAATTATAGTAACCGTAAACATTAAAAGTAAATCCACTCACGAGTAGGCATGGGCTCTAAAACTTTTAAAGTTGAAGCCTAATTAGGGCCATGATAAGCGGTGTTGCAAAAGCTGCAGCTAGATTTCTAAGTCACTTGGGGATTAGGTAATTTAAATAAAACTTAGCTTCACATTCTGCATTAGAAAATGATGCGGAATGCATCGTAACACGTGTCATAACAGATTTTCAGAATTATTGATATTAAGTAAAACATGATTTTTTTTAATACAATCAACATATATGGATTATGAATACCCTCCTCAATAGGTAATAATTCAATATTTGTATTCTATGAATCATCCCGTTTAATCTGTGTTCCACAAACGAGAGCGGGTGTCGCTTTACGTTTTCAATCGCTCTGTTCGCAGAAGGCTCGCCCGTGTCGGATGACGGCGATGCGTGCGTTGATCTGATAAATACATTTTATGGCACCAACAAATGAGGTGATATTTCACCCGAACGTCAGCCTCCGGCTACCAGCTCCTAACGCCTCTGCCCGTGCCCTGATACAAGCGTACAATACGTACATAGTAGAAGGTATACAAATACTCCATTTATATTGGTCCGATTTTAACAGACGTTAATTTGTACACCCGACTGTTCCCAGTGAATTATCCATATTTCAGTTTATTTCTATTGTTTCATAACTTTATTTTCTTCTATATATTGGAGTTTTGTTTAGATCTAACAGACGTTAGTATCATTTTTTTATACTAGATAAAGAAAAGTGTAGCATTTAAGAAATAATATTATATTTCATTAAAATAGAAAAATCAGAGTAAAGAAATATATTATCATCATTTGGGAGTACACATGTATTTATCAAACTTCTTGTATGGAATAAATGTATAATAACAGGTTTATTGGTTAGAAACAATGGCTTCCAACCAACCAATGACAAACTTGTGATACTGGTCAAAGATTGAACCTTCTACAACCGTTTGAAATTATATGGCTTGTATATAAGTATAAATAAGTATCTAATGTATGGAAGTGAAACATGGAGTTGGCAAAAGAAGGATGAAAGTAGACTGAATGCAGTTAAAATGCGATCTCTCAGAAGAATGTGTGACAAAACGATGTATGATAGATGTGCGAATAGTGAAATAAGGAAGGAATGCAAAGCTGAGATAAGCATTATCGATAAAATTAAGAAAGGTGTGTTGAGATAGTTTGGACATGTAGAACGAATGAGTGAGGAAAGAACGGTAAAACAAATTTATGAGGCGAATGTTAGCGGGAAAAGAAGCAGAGGAAGACCGAGAAAAACATGGCACGATCAGGTATGCCAAATACTTGAAAGTGGTCAGGTTAGGAGTCGTAACAATCGGCGGGTATGTATGAGGAGATGCATGAACGTGGAAGAGGCGAAGTAAGTTTGCAAGGACAGAGTGGTGTGGCGCTCTATTCTCTCTGCCTACCCCTGCGGGGAAGCGGCGTGATGGTTAGTTAGTTAGTTAGTTATAAGTATAAATGAGGAAAAAATCTTTCAACTCACTTTTTTTTTTTCAAAATAGGCCTTCGGTTCTCAAAAAAAGCATCATTTTAAAGTATTCTCTGAAATGCAGGCCGTGTTAAATTCTAGGAGGATGTTCAAAAATCAAAGTCCTTTTGGCCAAAAGAGGTATGTGTTTGTTTGATGTGTTTCTGTGTTTTGGATCTTGTAGTTCTATGTACCTAACCAAAAACTTTGTTAATTGTGTGCCTTGCTGGAAGGCGCTTTCTTGTGTAATATGACAGTTATGCTTAAATGCATAAGAAAGGAATGTTAAGCATATATTTGTTTGACTGTCATTAGTTGTAGTTTGCTGAATGTTTCTTTGTGTAAGTTCGAGAATTTAAAAAATTTAAAATAACATTAAAGAGTTTATATATCTTAAAACGTGATTTTAATTTCAGTGAACACTTTTGAAAATCATTAAAAATCTAATCAAGATTGCTGGAAAACATTTCACTTTGTTAAAATACCAATCAAAGTTGTTTAAAAGTTTATGTATAAACTTAATCTATTTGGGGTCGAGTTTTACCACTCGCTCATTACGCCATTCTCAAAACTGTCAAAATATTTAGAAAAGTGTATTAGGCAGAATAAAAGTTTACACCCCGAGCTGTCACGCAACGTGATGTGCTTGACGTTAGTCATCACTAATCGTGCCTGACAAAAGATGAAAGTAAACACCTGTACTGTTTCTTGCCTACTTCATAATCACCACGCCCGCTGAATACCGTAGTAAACATACCAATAAAATGGTTTTTCAAACTCAAAACACAGATAAAATTTGCTGATAACATGTAATTATACAAAAAAAAACTGCATTATTATCGCACTTTTACACATGGTATGGATATCAATATAAGCTAAACAATAATAAACAATTTTATATATAAAAAAAACATAACATTCTTGTTACATTTTTTCAATAAAAAATAACCAAGATCCGTAATAGACGTGAGTAATAATTTTTCTATTTTGTTTTACTGCACCAAACCACAGGATCGTTTTAATCAAATATTCATTCAATTCGAACCCCTTATCCGCACCCCAATGGTGCATAGGACACTTCATCTTACAAACGCAGTGTTATCTTAATCGTTCACACACGAAGGAAAGGTGATCAACCCTCCGCTTCAGGTTCCAGGGTACCTAATACGGAATATATATTAGAGTGAAAAAATCACTTATAATTATTTGACCCCACTGGGAATCGAACCAGGGACCTCCAAAACGGTAGCCGAGCGTGCTGACCATTACACTACAGAGGCGGACAATTTAATCAAATAAATTAAATATAAAAATAAAAAAATTAACTAGTAAAATTAGAACTTTTAGTAAATGTGTACTTACATACTCGTATAATATTTCTGTCACTTTTAAAGAGGTTAAACATTTTGTTTTAATATTTCTCGTGGTTCGAAAAAGCGAAGTATTCATTTCACTGTCAGTACAAGCTGATAAATAAAGCGGTTTCAAAAATACTCACATCGAATGTAGTATGTATAAGAGAAAGTTGGAAAGAAAATAATCCGGTGCATATTGATCGAATTTTATAAAAATAGAAACTACTTTCCATGTTATATTTTTAGAACATCGGTGATGTTAATGATCGATATGACTGTTTACGAGATTGCTTAGTCTTAAAATATCCTCAATGCTTAGAGAATGAGGATCAATTCGTGCTTGTCATCTACGGATGACGTAATTAGAATTTATTTTAAGAACTGGATATTTTTGAAAGTATTTCTTCTATCGAACAGGAATTAAAGAATTTCGTAGCTTTTACATTTGAACTCCGCCTTCCATATCACAATTAAATGCAATATATAGAGACACATATATTTTTTCTAATAAGTTTTAATTTATCAGCAACGGCTGGAGTATTGATATTGGCTTAGACTAAATATTTCGTGCTTTACTTCTATACTTTTACTGGTACTAGTTTGTATCATTTAGACATAGAGGAGATATAGTTTATGAGTAAGCGTCCCTGGACAACAATTTCCCTTTTATTTTCATTTTTTTTGTCAACAATATTCTTTGCATTGAACTTCAATAAATGTATTTTTTTCTCCACACAATTACCATAAAGAGACCACACAATCTCATTTATTCCCTACACATTAAATGAGGGGTTAACATAAAATGTACACTTCTGTAATATTATTGACTAGTAAAAAAACCAATCGATTAAAACGCTTTTAATTTTGCAATACTCATTACAAAAACTTTTTATTACCACCTCTGAAATTATTAATATATACGTATTGTTTGTAAGATATGTAATTATATTATCTTACATCATCACGTTTCTTTTCCTTTTATTATAAATATTACTAAAGAAATGGGTGTATCTAATTAATAAAAAAAAACATAAAATTAATCAGAAAACTTTAAACATTTATATGATTATAAGAAATGTACAGATATTTCCTTTTGAAATGTGAATTTGCTAATTTATTACAATATTCAATTCCAATTTGAATTGAAATTCTCGATACACAAATTTGTAATAAATATTTGGTCTTCAGGCAGGGCGTATAAATTACTTCAGTAGCCCTGCCGTGGTATTATTTACAATTAATATTTTAGAAATACATAATTTATATTATTTACGGCCGGTGTCTATCCATTCTCGACCAATATCGGTTTGTACTTCTGACCAGAGCGGGCTGACCCGTAAGGTTTACAGTATCAAACTACCCAACTCCATACTATGGCTTCATTAATCTTACACGCTCTCCGTGATGTTCAATTCTGGTCCTAAATGTGGATCAATTATTCTCCGCAAGACTTAGCTCATATGATATACTGGATTAAAATTCGACTGACTTCGTAGTGTGCAGATAATCAATTTGAACATTTAAAATTTAATAAATACATTATTTTTACAACATTTTGAGTGTGTCCAAATACTGAAAGTCCCAAATATTTCATCTCACCAATAGAGATGTCTCTAGTGGAATTCTAGTGGATCAAGCACTAAGTTTCGATATTAAACCATATATGTAGAAGTTCCAAAAATTTAAGTACCTAGTGTGGTTGTCAATCATGGGTAGAATTGGTAAATATTACGCCTGTGTGAAGTGATGACTTAAACCAGCCTTTGACGGTCGTAAGCCACGTAAATGCCTAGACTTCCACATTCTTTTTCATCTTTGTTGAGATGTCAAAAAATAATTTTAATACATTTTTATGATATTTAAAAAAAAAACAATATAGTAACAGGAATTTTTATAATTTTATTGACTTGTTAGATATTTTTACTTTTTACTAATTCTAAAAAAAATATTTACTTTTTTCAATATTTTTACCATATTTTCTCCAATAAAGTGACTTATCTCTTGCTAAGAGAGGGATTAACATTCACTATTGCTTATGTTTATGAGTGATTCAATAGTTTTTTATTACTTATTTTATTTTTTATTTAGTGTGTTTTTTATTTTATTAACATGTTTATATGATTTTATTTGTGTGTAAGAATTTCACATACGAATCTTGAAGGTTAAATACATAAATATGACTTATTGTATAACAGTAAAAATCTGCTTTAAGAATTACCTGAGAACGTGTTTGTTTGATTTATTTTACTGAGCGACCAAAACATGTTTATTCAATGACCTGACAGTATCATAGTCGAAAACAAAACATTTCGTGATGAAATTCATTATGTTGAATAAAAAAACTCCATTCCTGAAATGTTTTGTTTTCGACTCAATACAGTTGGGTCGTTGAATAAAAATGAATTTCTTGAACAAGGATTTGGACATACTCAAAATATTGTAAATAATTTTGAATTTGATAATTTTTCCGAAGTATTTTCCTACGCAAGAATGAGTACGTTTTAAAATTTCGTCGACTCTTTCTTGGTCGGTCGGTACTTTTATCATCGCAAAAGAAAGAACATTGACGGGTGACAATCAAATGCTCATGTGAACATGAATAGAAAATGAAAACAAAGGGTTGTTTTATGGCCACGATATAAAACGGGTAGAGATGGAATTGATAAATTGGTTTTTCTTTTATTTTACGATATATTTTTTCTTCATATCATGACCCGTCACAGCTGACAAAGATATCCTCTTTGTCCTGTCACCCGCACTAGAGTACTTGACGAACATAGATCCTATAAAATATACGACTTCGTGAGGATAATTTGTTTTGAATTTACTTATTCGCTTTATATGGCGCTCCATCCTAATGCATCATTAAATTTTCAATGAGACTATTATATCGATTCATTTAGTAATGCGTGCAGTTTATTTACATCACAAAGATATATAAACATATGAAACATTTTTTTTCTCAGGGAAGCACTCATTTTGTAATGACTGGTAACTGTAAGAATCAATTTATTTATTTATTTGTTTATATTTCCCCATACACACGATTTTAAATTACAATAATGTACCATCACTGAATTTTACTGTGTCGAGGGCTCATTCCACAATATTATTTGTAAAACTATATGAAAGAAAATTGTTCTTGAAAAATGCATAGTTTTATATTTGTAAGTTCCTGAAAAGCACGGTACGATGAATTCCAGAAGCATTTTTATTTACAACATCAAATAACCTGTACATTTTTGTAAAAATATGTAAATTTATTTATTTATTTTATTTATTTTTATTTCACTATACAAATTATTTCAATGAATAAAGAAAACACTTGTTTTTTACCACTTGAGTTTTTATTTTAGACTACATGTTTCAGAAGTTAAACTTCCATCATTCAGGTCTGTATAATAACTAGTTATAATAAAAAACTCAAGTTGTAAAAAACAAGTGTTTTCTTTAATCATAGTAACATGTCTTACCACAAAGTTAATGCTGAAACAATAAATAAAATACAAATTATTTCAAATTACAATCATGTACCCTCACTGAGTTTTCCCGTGGAAAAACACATTTTCCAATATTTATTGAAGTAAATTGAAATAAAAATGTTATGTGCCATGGCGTAGTTGGGTTGAGACTCAATTGCGTAACTGGCGTTGCGGGCTCGATTCCCACCAATTTAAAAATAATTTTTAAACATATTTATTTTCAATTGGTTTGGGTATTTGTGATGTATTTTTCACATTTACCTTCCCTATACGCACTATCCTACCTGTAGACAAGCCTCATCTATGACGTAGCCGAATAAAATGATTTATTTCGGATTTATCCACCACCGTTGTCTATTTAAGAATAACTTTTTTTATACTTATTTTATATTTTTAACGACATTATGGATGATGGAAACAGGTTATGCAACATTATTACAAAATGAACTTTGTTCTTTTGACCAAAAGAGGTATGTGTTTTGTTTGATGTGTTTTGAATTGTGCAATTTCGTGTACGTTTTCATGAAATGTGTAAGTTGTAATTTGCTTTTTGAAGTTACTTACTGTATTGGATAACACTCACGACGTCATCCTTCATATTTTGACGCTCCCGTTACAACCTGCCCATCGCAGACTGAAAATTACGGAGTAAACAACGAAATATTTGTTTTCAAACGAAAAATTCTGCGAATGTTTTCCGCTGAAGGTTAAATAAAAATGAAATTCCGAGTATTTTTCTCTGAATTTTTGAAAACTAAAAAAACCTTTTGGGAATTGGTTATTACCATGATATTATTATACAACAAGCAACGGGAAAAGTTTAGAAGTCACATAAAAACTCTCAAAACTCATGAACCGTTAAGTATGTATTATACATAGTTATGTTTGTTGATAGAATCATTGTAATAATATAGGATCCCGTGGGATTGAACTTGTTTTGTCGTTTAACAAAATAATCCCAACATAGTTCTTTAAGAAAATTACATTTTACTAACATTTCTATTTCGTCTTATACTATAAATAATTTCCTTCATAAAAATATTTTATTTCTTCTTCTTTTTCAAACCTGAATCTGCACAGAATGGTGGATAGGGTACTGCATCATATAAACGCAGTGTTATCTTGATCATTAACACATGAAGAAAAGGCGGTCAGCCTTCTGCTCCAGGTACCAGTTTAGGCTAATGTTGAATAACTATGTATTAGAGTGAAAAAAATCACTTATAATTATTTGACCCTTCCACCTGGGAATCAAACTCGTGACTTTCACTATGGAGGTGGACTCTTTTGTATTATTTATTTTATTATTATTCAATCATCGAAGAAATTTTTTAAATTTATTTTGTATTTTTGTTACCATGTTCTGCTATAAAATGAGTTAAATAATTTATTTCTCTATTCGGTGAATCGTTGGTTATCAGTAAAATTACATTATAATGGCGAAGTTCCACATCGGTCGTGTGATATTGTTTAAAGCAAATCGTATAACGACTATAACATCACAGATCCGTCGTGCGCAAAATTGTCGTTTGGTGGGTGACTCGAAATAAAGATGAACTCATTTACACGATTTCTATTAGGAAATAGGTACATTATATTAATGGCACTGAAAAAAAAATCTGTTTAAATCTGCATCATTGTATTTCCATGCACGCTTTAAATTCCTATTACGTTTCTTGAATGGGGTAAAATTACCTCACCATTCAACGTGACTACTAACTTTGGCATGTTTTACAAATAAATCCACCATAGCCGGATCCACGGATCGGTTTTTTGATAAAAATCCTTCGAGAGCATCCAACGTTTCTACTAACTAGGCACTGCAAGCAATAAGATTTAGAAAAATCTTGAGAAATAAAAAATATTTGGTGCTACAAAAAAAGTTAAAGTTGAAAAACATCCCCTACAAAATCTTCTAAAATCAATAATGCAATCATTAAGTACTTGAAAAAATATAACAAAAGCATTTGTTTCATTAGTTGTCTTTACAAAAAAACGTTAATTTACAAAATTTTAAAAATACCAGTTGTTTGTGGCATGTATCATTCAATTTTGGGTGTTTTGCCAAAAAAAAACCTCTCCCCAACATTTAATTTGAAGAAAAATTGTCATAAATTGGTATTGTGAATACTTTGTCCACACCTAGTAGTGATAAATAATACAGTTCCAGCCCCGAAAAACCCTGTAAAATGATAATGAGAAATGCCTAAAATAAACATTAAACCAGCTCAAATAATTGACACGCAAATTTTGCGTGTCAATTATTGTCATGTCATGACATGTCTGCAATCGGATGAGAGTTGTACATTTCATTAATTCATTCTTCAAACCGAGCTTTTTCACATCCTAAAAAGGTGATGGTCGAACATACATTTACACTACGTCATTGTGACGTAACAGCGTGAGGTTTTGTCTTGGCGAGGGAAGATAATTCAAATGTAGAGAGAATAGGTCTGATGTATTTCAATTCCCCGAGGGTCACTTGCGGCCGCAGCGCCTGGCACTCCTGGCCGTAATGCCTCCTAATCCGCATACCTTATTCATAGGCGCCCCGAGCCCGCACCTACTCCAGATTCAATATTTCAAACTTAGCAAACTTGCCAAATTCCAACACCATATTCTATTGATCCCCTCAAGATATATCGGGTCATGTGCAATCGTTAGAGGTGTCATTGAAGATACTCAAATTTCATAAATTAGATGAATTTTACCAAAAGTGATTATTATTGCGTTCTTACGAAGATATAAGAAAGGAATGTAAGGCTGATCCCCTCAAGATATATCGGGTCATGTGCAATCGTTAGAGGTGTTATTGAAGATACTCAAATTTCATAAATTAGATGAATTTTACCATAAGTGATTATTATTGCGTTCTTACGAAGATATAAGAAAGGAATGTAAGGTTGAACGAGGAATAATTGAAAAAATTAGAAAGAGTTCTTTACGGTGGTATGGACATGTGGAATGAATGGATAACGGGAGAATGACTAAGAAAATATATATGGCGAATGTGCCTACCCCTGCGGAGGTCCGACTCCTGACCAGACAACATTCAAATATTTGACATACTCAATCATGACAAGTTTTTCTCGGTCTTGCTCTGCTTCTATTAGTAATCATATTTGTTTCATGGATTTGTTTTATTACTCTAAAAAATATACATTTTTTCATATTCTTTCGTGCAATTTAAAAACATTAAAATATATTTTTCGGAGAAACTTCAGAACTTAAATAATGTTTTCTTACCTATAAACCTTCTTTAGGAAATCATGATACCGGATTAAAAATAATTAAAGTCACATGAATCATTCTTGGATGTAATTTCTACATTTAAATGATTTTAACAATGTATCTTTAATAATATCTTTTTGAGTGTTTCCATATCATTGTTCAAAAGTCTGGGTTTCTTCACTTGAAGTTTTTTTTTACATTTTGACATCTGTAGATGAAGAAGAAAATGGAAGTCTGGGTATTAATTCGGCACCAAATAGCCCCAATATTACGTTAAACATAATTGTTATTCAAACATTAAGTTTAATTGTTTTTCAAACATAATTGTTATGACAACACAAGATACATGGGTTTTTTTCGTGAATGTATACTCACGATATACTCTGGTGTAAACCGTATTTTTGTTTTACATACATATATACTTAAGTGAAGAAAATTTCAAAAAATCAAATGAGTATATTCATATTTTTAAGTATTCTTAAAAATTAATTAGTTAAAAATAAACGTTTCTATGAAAAGTTCAAAAATCATTTAATATGAAAAATTTCATTTTATGGATGCCCCAATAAAATATCCAATTAGTTTTTCAGACTTTATTGAATCCATAAAATCGGAGCGGTTGTATTGATAAAATTTTATATGGACTGAAAAGTTTGAATTGAGATCGATTTTTCCCTGTGAACAGCCTCAAATCCCTTTCTACATTAGTGGCCTTCCCTTTGTGTTCCTACTATCAGCCTTGCCTCGACTCCATAGACACACGCTGATTTAATAACGCTGATAAATGAGACTGCTTCCGTTCTAGGTGATTCAACCACTGACTGCTTTTAGAGAAATCAATACGTACTTTTCATTTAGATACTCAACTGCAAATGTATATCCCCATACTTAAAGCTTTCGATGAAAGTGGCGGCCTTTGAAAATATTTTAGATACAGAAGAATAATTTTAAATGAGATATAAGTTATTGCATAAAGTAACAGATATTTGATACGTTAGTACGAGAATAGATATAGGATTGTACAAAGAAAAACGCAACTCAAAAAAAAAGACATCTCTAGACGTAAAATCGCCAAGAGTCTGTCAATAAACCATGTCAAATATCATAGCTAAATTTCATTTATATGTTACAATTTTTATATATTAAAAAGTCATGATCAGCAAGGAAAAACCTTTTAATCTTCTTAAATGGAAACAGTTGTAAACAGTTTAGATTTGATAATTATACGAGTAATAAAAAAATATATCTCTAAAAATCAATGCAAAGTCTGTCTCAAAATACCACCAAATAAATGTTTCTCAGAAAAGATGCTTTTTCCTTTATTTTCACAATCCTACCATGCGTAAGGACTCTCACACCCATTGTTATAAAAATACCATTTTGTATGATTTAAACAAACATTTCCCCCGCGTAAGGCTTACTGGAAAACTTTATATTTTCACTCAAAAAAAGAATAACGTAAAGAGTCCCTCCATCGCATTAAAAGCTTTTTCAGTAACAAAAACGATTTACTGTAAACGACTTT
This sequence comes from Brachycentrus maculatus, assembly GCF_059751285.1. Taxonomy (NCBI): domain Eukaryota; kingdom Metazoa; phylum Arthropoda; class Insecta; order Trichoptera; family Brachycentridae; genus Brachycentrus; species Brachycentrus maculatus. The sequence goes on from NW_028280793.1 coordinate 6,207,742, forward strand.
TAAACGACTGAGAAAAGATAACTTCAACAACGTTATGCAGGGGAGAATGTACCCTGAGAGGTTTCAAACTACTGCTCCTGTCCTCTTCTATAGATGAAACTATATTCAATAGCTTAACAACTATAAAATTTTACGAGTAAACAGTGCATTAGTTAAATTTTATGAGCACTGCTTCAAATATTAGTAGCACTCTTTTAATACGGAGAATATTTTGAAATCAAATAAACGATGCCACTAAAGAGAGTTCACTCTCCCTAAGCCTGTGGAAACCTAGTATTGCCATATGTTTATATACTGCTGCAGTAAGCATCATCTGACAAAAGTGACAAGGTACGTCATAACAGACGGTACCCCGGAAATACTGCTAATGATATAAAGCGAACAGGGAAGATGATATTTTTCCTTGTGACGCAATATTGCTGATTATTTTTGACAGATAAACGAGGAATTTAAAATATTTTACGATTTCTGCCGTAATGTTTACGGAGGAACGCGACCGGTTCACGTCCATCACGGCTGTGCGATCTGGAGAACAGGAGCTGTCAACTGCAAAAAGTTATGAAGAGATTTTTCTCACAATTTTTAAATTAACTTTTTCGAATCATCACTTTTATGGGTCATGGTTTGATATTTCGCTGTACACCAGACCATAACTCTGGCAACCAAATATTTAGTATCAATGTTTTCAGATTTTCTTTGTTTTGAAATCATGTATATTTTTATTAAAATTACATGCCCAATTTTTTATTCATTTTGAAATGAAATTTTTTTAAATCATTTATTGCTTTTATTATTTTTTAATCGTTTATTTTAAATAATCTATTAGTTATCATACAATATTTTGGAGGATATTTGTTTTTAAATAATATTTTATAAGCATTGTCTCACTTATTTAATTGAAGATAAGTATTTTGTCATTTCCATGAACAAATTTTTATTTTATATTTTATTTGATATACAAAACAAAACGTGTTTTGAGTTGATCCTTTAATTGGCTAAACAAACCCTAGTAATAAGTATTTTAACTTCACAAGCCAAAATTAGGTTTTCGTCTTGTAAAGTTGTGAATATTTTAACGAGATTTGTCTAAAAACATAAAGAAGAATTAATATCAATATATTTTTAATAATGTGATATTTTTACACAGTGTTGTTACAGATAAAGATTCCTCACCGAGCCACGCGTTGGCCGCCTCTCATGTAAATAATAACTCCCTCTAGCGAAGCCCCTGAAAAGAGATACCCTCTCGAGTGAAATGTGCGTGTCTCGTCTAAACTGAACGTATACGAGTAGCACTAGCTACCAGCTAGAAATGACAGGGACTTGTTACACTCTAAGTACTACCGTGATAAGGTGGGGCAGGTAGAACGAGCGTGAAACGAAGCTACATTCCACTGTCACAATTTTCCTTGCTGCGAAATAAATTGAATTAAAAAAACGTCACCGTTTTAGACATTTACATTTTTCTTTGATAATTATGAATATTTTATAGGAAAATTTCAGAAAGACGACTTTTTTCAAAGGAATAATTTTCACTAGAGTACTTGCCCTTGATAAAATTGTAAATAATAAATTTTCCTTTTTTTTTGGCGTAAGAATTTTTTTGGCTCTTAAATAAGATATGTTTATCACAAACATTAAAAAGTACCTACCTCATAATATAAGCTTCATTCTAAAAGATGACATTTTTATTATACACGTGAAATACCATAGAGTGTTTGACGAAAGGTTATTTTTAATAATTAATTTAATTAATGCCGTAATTTCTTCGAAAATAAAAAAAATATGTATGCATTAAAATTTTAGATACAAAGTAATGGTTTTTAATTTGAAATAACAAAAGAGATATTTTAAACATTTTTTATTGATTTGGAGTTTAATTTATAGAACTCCATTTTAAGTTATACATTAGTTTTTAAATCAAACACAGATTTTTTGAGTCTACTTAAGTTGTATTTAAAAAAAAAAAAACATTTAAAAATTAATATTATTAAAATTGTTTCGCCTAGTTATGGCATTTTCAAACGAATGTTCATTTCATTTGTTTGACAATGCCATAACAAGGCGAGACAATTGTCACAATATTAATTTTTATGTGTTTTTTTTTAAATAATATACAACTTTGTAGACTCAAAAAATGTGTGTTTGATCAAAAAATTAATACATATGATTTAATACACTATTTATTGTTTTGTAAAAGTAAAATTCCATTACGTGATATTATTATGTACGTGCATTTATTTGGTTGAGCTTAAATGACATCGTGTCTACAATAAAAAACCAATTGATATTAAATCGCAAGTTGGCATACCAATTTTTTGTGTTGTTCTAGTAATTATAGTAATTTGTAGTATAATTTTTATCGTTATTAAGGTATCAAAGTTCTCTTTAAACCATAACGGTTTGAAGAATTTTGGATGATAACATATTAAGTAAACGTTTAGTATTGTTTGAGTTCACGTTTGATTTATTATAATTAAAACAAATTGGAAAAATATATATTCATTTGACTTATCTCGGAAACGAACAAGTATGCTAAGGCTCTTAAAAGTAAAGTATACGTTCTTTTAAAATATAATTTAACTCAATTAGTCCCGCTCACGAAAGAAATGTTAATTTCAGCATATTAAAACAAACTGTTATGGTTATCCTCGAAACTAATCTAAGTTAATGTTTAATTCTCCAAATGGCTTTTTGCCTTTTCTATCATAAATTACAAAAAACAATGTTGATATTACTATTTTCATTGCTCATTTTTTTTCGTTAATTTTTTTGTTATTATTAAATTTGAAAGAATCATTAAAATATATGAAAAACATATTATTTTTTGACATCTCATCAAAGATGAAGAAGAATATGGAAGTCTGGGCATTTACGGGGCTGACGACCGTCATAGGCTGGTTTAAGTGATCACTTTACACACGTGTAACATTCACCAATTCTACCCATTATTGACAACCACACTACTCAAATTCTTGGAAGTTCTATATATATGAATTTGGACACACTCAAAATGTTGTAAATGATAAACCATAAAGAATCATATTTTTCTTTATGGTTTTTTTACATGTGTAATAACGTGTATTCAACGGTTTTTTTATTTATTTGAAATTGTTTAAATTATTAAAGAAATCGATAATTTATATACTAAAGTATTTGTTTAAATTTAAGCTTGCTGAAGGTTTTTTTAGACTTAATATATTTTTACGAAATTCAATAATCATTAAGGATTTTGAATCTGTTCAAGGGATCGATTTCATTTTGAAATATGAAAAAGAAGCAAAAAATACTTCATTAAATTGTGGATGATCAGCAAATGGATAGCAATTTTATGAAGCATTAAGGGTAGATACGTAGGTAAGGGTGGTACACCCATCCGTTGCCATTGCTATAATGGATTCTCGGGGCTGCGATATCTACTCTATTATTATCCCTACAATATAACGGATTATTGCAATTTATTTCCGGATCCGTTCAGATAAGGGTGGATTATTGTTTTTATATACTCCAGATAGCGATGCTTTACAGAATAATATTCATACTACAATCGCTGGATTCATCCGATTACCCGATATATATATATATATATATATATATATATATATATATATATATATATATATATATATATATATATATATATATATATATATATATATATATATATATATATATATATATATATATATATATATATATATATATATATATATATATATATATATATATATATATATATATATATATATATATATATATATATATATATATATATACATATATATATATATATATATATATATATATATATATATATATATATTATATATATATATATATATATATATATATATATATATATATTTATATATATATATATATATATATATATATATATATATATATATATATATATATATATATATATATATATATATATAATATATATATATATATATATATATATATATATATATATATATATATATATATATATATATATATATATATATATATATATATATTATATATATATATATATATATATATATATTATATATATATATATATATATAATATATATATATATATATATAATATACATATATATATATATATATATATATATATATATATATATATATATATATATATATATATATATATATATATATATATATATATATTTATATTTATGTATGTGTGTATGTTTGTACGAATATATATCCTTCATGTAACTTCTTTTTATTTTTTAGTATTCTGTTATCCCTTAAAAATTGTTTCTTATTTTTCATTGTATTTTATACTTTGACAAAACTTGATTGGTTGAAATAAACTTAGCAATAAACTAGTTAATTTTTATATCATTTAACTGTATTTTGTTCAAAAAATAATGAATATTCAAATACTTATGTTAACAAGTGATGATATTCAGGAGTATTTAACACTAAAATTTATTATACTATTAACTATTCAATGATCCTATTTTGAATCTGAGCAGTTACTCCAAAGCGTTGTAGGATTTTTTTTTATATTGAAAGCATTGTTAACTTTATGGTATTGTAATATAATGCCCTAAATAAAAAGTGGTATTACACAAAGTGAACGATGAATGATAAGAGGAGTGTTATCTTTGATGTGTTTATTTTGTAAACACTCAAGTTTTTTTTTCTTATATTCTTGTTTTATCTTTTAAGCATAAAACCTTTTTACATAATACGTTCTTCATAGCCATGGTCCTCTAGCAAAAATTAGCCAATAGGAAAACGTGTACAAATCGAATCGAGAAAAGGACCGGAAGCGGATAATTACCGCCAGAGAGCTCAGCGGAAGCAGTCTCCGGTACCGGAAGTACTCCTTTAGGGGTGGAGAAAAGTGTATACGCAGCCTCCTCCACACGACAGTAGATAAAGGCCCCACCGAAACTTTTTTCGTCGCGACGCCCACTTAATACGAGAAGGGAGATAATGTGGACGAAACGGTTTGGTTTGGTGACTGCGTCAGATATATTTAAAATAAAATATGGATTTAATTTTAATTTTATGCATTACACAAAATATGCTAAATAAAAGTTAAAACTATTATTTTTTCAATATTTTTTTTAATAACAAAAACGGATGATTTATTTGGCGCCTCCTCGAATCTGTTTGTATGCTGCAGCTGTCTAGTTCACACATGTCAAATATGATTGGCGTACGACCCCATTTTAACGCATTAAGACGCAATCAAAACATCATCCCACAAGGTGATTTATTTTGTGCCACCCTATAGTATTAAGTGTTAATAGTTAATAAAAATTTAAAATTAATTGTTGAATGTTCGTAGGCCACACAAATTTATAATAAATTATTCGTTATAAACTTATTATATGTAAATGTAACCGACGAAAATCGTATTTTTTTCTCCCTATTGTTCTTGTGACGTAATTTATTACAACAACCTTTCGTTATAATCCTCTGGAATCACAGTGGTGTCTGGAAAAAAGTTCAAGTCGCCCTACGAATCTTGCGCACTGTTTCTTACCGAGACCGGGCGGTGATCGGTCACTGTCTCGCTCTTCTGGCATAGGGGATTAGGGACTAATATTGCAGTTAGGGGCGACACCACCGGCATTATGACGCGCCCCGAGAGTTTGTTTTGAAACAAAATAAAACGTGCATTAACGAGCGGGGAACAAAGTTAATAAGATGTCCTCCCCCAGGGACGAAAATTGAGAAAAAGATATGATAATAACGGAAATTGTACGTCTCCAGCAGACCTTTTTCCTCAGTTTCACGATTACTTTTTCTATGTTATTCATATTCAGAAATGTCGTGTTAATTTTAATGACCAGTCATATTTCTATACTCGTGTGTTTTATATATATATATATATATATGTATATATATATATATATATTTATATATATATATATATATATATATATATATATATATATATATATATATATATATATATATATATATATATATATATATATATATATATATATATATATATATATATATATATTTGTATATATACAATATATATATATATATAAATATATATATATATATATATATACATATATATATATATATATATATATATATATATATATATATATATATATATATATATATATATATATATATATATATATATATATATATAAATGCTCGTATATTAAATAAAAACCTTGTTCGTTTTAAGTAATGCCAATTACAAAATTCTTCTTAACGACTACAGGTTTTAGAATAACCATTTCCAACCCTAATCACCACCCAATAATGCATAGGGCACTGCGTCAAATAGATGTAATGTTTACTTGATCGTTTTTATTACATAAAGGCAAGGTATCAGGTCTGTATCGGTCCTGGGTAATATTGAATACGTATTAAAGTGAAAAAACACATATTTATTTTGCCCCCCTTGGAATCGAACCCGGGACCTCCAGCACAGTAGCCAAATGTGCTAACCTATGCTACACTATGGAGTTAAACTAAACCATTATTTCATTGGAATAACTTTTCTTTCATCAAATCAACTACAATCTGTATTACTGCAATAGTTAAAAAAAAACTAACGACGCATTTGATTTTACTAAATCAATCATGTATTTATTTACGCACTTTTAAGCACTGAATTTTGTTTTAAAGACCAATACACATATATTCATTCAAACTTTGCTTTATTACTTACATTAATAAATTTAAAAAAAAATCTTATTCAATATCACATTGTAAAAAAGTACTGTCATTTACTCCTTCTTATTGCAAAAAAAGGTATAAAAATTAAATATATTTGCTAATTTCTTTATTTTGTTATGTATTCACTAAAACATTTATCAGGTTTGTACACCAAAATCGTTTGATTCAAGAACAAAAAGACATAATTCATTCAGGTGATTAAGGTTTACGTAAAGTATTAAATGTACATGGCTCGTTTATTTTCCTAAAAATTCCCCAGTTTTCCCGATTCAATTTCACCTGATCGTCCTCCCGTTTGACCCAATGTTTGAAAAAACATTTGCTTTTAATTCGGTGTGAACAAATCCGAGTCAACACCGTGATATGGGATTTATAAAAATTAATGTTTCAACGTGTGTAATCCTAAAATATAAACTGTGGTTTAAAGCACGACCTGGGGCTATTTAGATTGGAGTTAGCGTGTTTGGAGTTCGCGTGCGTCTCTCGAAAGCTTATTTTAAACGCTGAAAGCCAGAATAAAATGTTTATTATATTTTCCTTTTAAATCCTGCCATATTTATTGGTTATTCTTTTTGTCCGGAAGTGAGAAGAAGCCTCAAAAATCGTAGATTCAAATATTGAACGTAAATATTAGAACGAAAACGAACATGTTTACAGTTCTATTCGTTGAATTATTCGTTTTTTGATGCTACGTAAAATGAAAAAATCAATTTAACAACTTGACAATTAATATTTTAATAATCACTAAATTTAAAACATTTTTAGTGTGTCCAAATGCTTGTTCACAAAATCTGGATTATCTCCAATCACAGGAGTTATTTTCAAATTATTTTTTGACATCTCTGGTGAATGTTACACGTGTGTAAAGTGATCACTTAAACCAGCCTACGACGGTCGTCAGCCCCGTAAATGACCAGACTTCCATATTCTTCTTCATCTTTGATGGGATGTCAAAAAATAATATGAAAATTATTTAAAGTTTGAGATTATATTAACGTGGAGTATTGGGTTTAATTTTTTTTAACTATTCCCACAAATGGTTTTTAACTATCCACATACCAATGTGAATTTCGTTCAAAATATTCTTAGTTAAATGAGCTAACGTTATTAATTGATTTTTTAATGAGCTATTGAAAATAATTAAACTTAATTTATTTTTATATTTTTTTAAATGCCCAAATTTCACTAGATTTTTTAAGAGAGCGAATAAAAAAGGGCATTTCTGTGAATAACCATTTTCATACTTGTATTTGGGATTGCAATACACAACATTCTCATAACAGAAAACAACTTAAATTCCCTCTGTCGTTAAACCAAGTGACAAATAAAATACAATAACACTATTATGATTCAATTTTATTTATCGCCCTTAAAAACTTCTGCGCCGTAAAAAAAAGGTTTTGTTAGGCGTGGAACACTTTAGGCTGTACTTGTAGCGCAACTTTGGCAATCGTCAGATTTAGACGATTTGCGGCGCACATTGATTTACCCATTGCAAATGAGTTTGTCGCCGACGATTTTGACTGAAATGGATATAACTGAGGGCCTTGCACGTACAAATTTTATTTTCCGGGCGGATATAGGAAAGGCATTAAAAGTTTTCACCTCCTCGTGCTAAGTATTTAATCCCGTTCCCACGCGAGGCGTTGGAATAAGGAGAGGGGACCCGAAGCTTTGGAACAAACTTCCGCAAAGCTTTTACGTTTTACGATTGTTAAAAAAGCTCCGGGGGGCACAGAACACAGCCCGCTTCCTTCTAAACAAAGAAAACATTTTTGTATGGGATTAATAAGAAACACGGACCGGGAATAAATGTTCGCATCCCTCTGAAGCGGAGACGCTGCTTTTGATTGTTTGAAAGGAGTCAGGATTATTGCCGCGGAAAGGGACGGATTTACACAGGAGCTGGAAAAAGCAAAGAGATTTTTTCTTCCGAATCTCGGCCGCCAGGGATGTTTTTTTAGCCCTCCGGAAACACTGAATTTGCCACTGGTGCCGCGTGCTCGCGCTATTATATCGCTGTCATAGTTAATCCTATTAAAACAATTTGAATAATTGTACAAGCTTAACTTAAAGCCAACGGAAGTTTTTCCTTTAAATTCATTTGCAATTTCTTGTGTGTATTTTGTAACATAAGAAATAATTAAGTTTTTTTTTCTGTACTTATCAAAACATGGTTAAAACATTTGTATGGGATGAAAATAAATAAAAAGGTAAATTATGAAGGAAGCTTCATTTCATATTTAATTAAATATAATTTATTTACAACATTTTGAGTGTGTCCAAATACTTGTTAAAAAATATGGATTATCTCCAAGTATAGGAGTTATTCTTCATATTATTTATGACAACTCAAAAAAGATGTCATTTATAACATGACGTCTTACGACCGTCATAGGCTGGTTTAAATAAATGCCCGAAAATGCTCAGACTTCCATATTCTTCTTCATCTCTGTTGAGATGTCAAAAAATAGTACGAAATATATGTACTTTCATTGAAATCATAATATCAGTGTTTGATTTTGTTTTGAAGATCGATTAAACGTGAATTTTCACGCTCGTATTTTAAGCCTGATCATAATAGTAAATACATTGCATTTAAATAATTTAAATTTATCAACATTTTGGCATATAAAGCACCTGACATTCGGCAGTAACATGATCAACAATTCGCATTACCCCTCAAGTTTGTGGCTTCAACACCGTTCTGAAATCACAGTGTTTGATGAGGATGTTGAATGCAAAGAATTTTTTTTTTTTTAAATAAATAAATGTTAATAAAAAATAATAGAAAGATATCGCCACAAAGTGACTGCTGAGTAATTGAATGAAAACATTTTATGTCATTTTGTTTTTCAATGCTTATTGAGTTTGGTAAGATAAGATAATTAACATGAGAACAACCGAAACGTAACACTCTTCTTATCATTTATCGTTCACTTTGTAATACCACTTTCAAAAATACTATTTCGTGACCGGTTTCGGAATAATCATTCCATCATCAGATCAAATAAAGATTAAAATTTAATTTATACAAATGACATTCACGCAAAAGTAAAATCTTGTCTAATATTTTTATTTTTATATAAATGTCAGATCGTAACAATTTCAAATTCGATCTCACTTGACCTGATTATGGAATGATCATTCCGAAACCGGAAATCACGATGTCGTGTTTTTTCACGAAGTGGTTTTACACATAGTGAACGATGAAAGTTAATGAAAGTGTTATATTCCTATACTACAAAGTTAACAAGCTTTTAATGTACAAAAAAAGTTGAAATATTTTTAAATTAAAATACAAGTCTTTGATCATCCATTTTACAATCAAATTATAATTAATTTATTTGTCCATCTCTGTGCGGCTTAACGGTTGACGCCAACTTGCCTTGATAAATTGCAGGAATTTAATTTAGCGTCTGACATGCCTCAAAGCTCGACATAAATATTTATCATGTGCCTCATACTTCATTCGTCAGTGATTGTTCACGCAGTTTACTGCGCGGAGTGGCACGGATTCGATTCCGACCCCCTCCGTAATCGGCCACAGAGCGAGCTACCCCTTTCTGGCGCGACTGTCACGTTTTGGCGCGAGCATTTCGCGCAATTTGCGAAGCACGTGAATCGCTTACCAATGTCACTAAGTAGGCCCTACTTTGACTTGTACGAGTATGTACCGCCGTGCTTCTCCTAAATGTTTTAAACCACTTCCACTTCAAAGGAATGTTCCTTTTAAAAAAGCTCTCCAATTTATATTATGAAAATAATGAACGTTATGATTTCATATTACATATGATTTCTAACTAGCTGTACCCGGCCACGCATTGCTGGTTTAATGAGAAAGAAAGTTATTTTATTTATTGTTTCGGCATTAACTTTGTGGTAAGACATGTTACAATGATTAAAGAAAACACTTGTTATTTACCACTTGAGTTTTATTATAGACTACGTGTTTCAGAAGTTAAACTTCCATCATTCAGGTGTGTATAGTAACTATACAGACCTGAATGATGGAAGTTTAACTTCTGAAACATGTAGTCTATAATAAAACTCAAGTGGTAAATAACAAGTGTTTTCTTTAATCATAGTAGAAAGAAAGTTATTTTTAATATCCATCAAATCATTACATAACTAAACTAAGTATAAAAGAGCATTTTATTAATGTATAATGGAGGCGTATGGGTCTGAAATATATCGCGTCATTCCAATATGTCTTATTTTATTAATTTTAAAAATGAGATATATGTTTATTTTTATTATTCACACAGATATTACAATTTCATAGTATTTCTGTGAGCCCAAGTGGCTCATTTTTAGAAATAGGTATCAAATTGTGGTAGAGTGGGCTCAAACCGAGAAACTCTGATTAAACAGTCCGCAACACTAACCACAGGACCACAACCCGACACCGAATAATATTTGAATGCAACGTTGGGTCAAATTTTTTCAAAAATTTAAAGCAATCGGTGAATCACTGACGATATGAAATGTTCATATTGAACATTTTATATCGTCAGTTACGAACATTTACATTTTCATTTATATACATAGATTATGGAAAGAAGCGCGAAAATATTTTTTTATATCCATTAAAACTAACGGATCGGCGCGCAGTTTATGTAAAATATTGAATAAAATCATTTTCATAATACGGAATTACAAAATGGTTTATCGAAAAAAATGGAACAAATATAATCTCCGCTGATGAATTTTACGCGCAAAATAAAATCGGTTTATGGAGCGCGCGAAATCCATAAATGAAGATTATTGTTTGATGCTTTTGACATGCCTTCATTTAATTTATTCAGAACACCCGAATCTAAATGAAGGGATAACGGTTTATTTATAGACGGTTTAAAGCGGGTGTACCTAAAGCCTAAAGCTTAGTAAGCACTTGACTTCTCTTAGCGGGGGTTATTTTAACGGCTTGTTACTGTTTATGTATCAAATTACTCCTTGTGTGTGCTTTCGGCTCTTATTTTTCCTAGCTCATCTCTATTCCTATGTATTTAACATATGACTATATTTCTGTGTTCGTTGGCCTCCGTGGTGGTTAGCATGTTTAGCTACCGTGCTGGTTCGATTCTCAGGGGGGTAGAAATTAAATATTAGTGATTTTAAACTCTAATGTTTATTTAATATTACCCTGGACTGGTCTCCGATGCGCAGGAGTGATCATCTTGATTTCATGTGAGTAACGATCAAGATAACACTGTGTCAATACGATGCATTGCCCTATGCACCATTGGGTG
>NW_028280794.1:0-5000 GCF_059751285.1 Brachycentrus maculatus
TTATTAATTTAAGTTTTACTTGGTAAATGCCATTATTTCTTAAAATTTATTGTGACACGTGTTTCAATGCATTCCGCTTAAAATTTCAAGTACCGCATGTGAAGCCTAAATCTTAGATTAGTGTCCTTGGGACGTTGAAGGATGAAGAGAGGGTAGGAGATCTTTCTCATTTTTTTATCATTCCGAATAAAGACAATGGGGGAGAGTTATCATATTGTTATTTATGGGTATAATTTTATTTTATTTTATGAATTTCTGTTGAGAAAAAATGTAAGCTCATTTAAAATCTCAAATCCCGTAAATTTATCCATTGATCGCTTAGAGATTTTGACACAACTTAGCATTTGAATACACACATTTTTTTATATATGTTTATAAATAAATCTGTTATTGTTCGTTTGTTAAAAATCTTAAATTTCTGAATGTTATTCACAGTTCAACTGCGACAGGAAGGAACTTGATATTTTTTAAAACGGTGTTTTTTAAGTAGTAATGTAACAAACATATTATATGTATGTATGTTTATACCAAAGAATATGTGTGATGCTCTTGTACGTTAGAAGTAAAAAAATTTAGGTTCTATGTATAAACAGTTGATTTTATACATTGCTTTCTTTGCAATTTTTGACGTTTTTGTCATTTCAGGATCAAAAAATGAAAACGCGGAAAATCTCTCTGATATAAATGAAATATTTATTTTAATAAATAATTTCCCTGAATTCAAACTCCAAGAATAAATTAAATGCTTTACGGTAGCTGGAGTTTAATAAAAATAATTTAGACTCAAAATTTCCATATGATGGAGAATGCTGAGTCGATGGTAGTTAGTACCTATTCTTTTTTAGACTGATCATCATAACGCTCAATCCTTTCAACAACGTCATATATCAAAAATCATCAATTTACAGTTGTGCATGTTTTCTGAATGCCCAGAATATGTACTGTATCCCAGCAAAGGCGGCATATTTTATACATAATATTTACCCGCTACAGGGCAGAAAGTGTTGTTTTTGCATTTTGAAGAAAATGTATTGTTGATTTTTTTTTTAAAAATACTAAATATTTTTCAAATGGAGAAAAAACATTCAGGTTTTACCTAAAAAGATCTGTTGCACAGTTAAAACTTCAAAAAGTGGCTTGATATTTATTTTTAATACATTTCATTATACTTTTAAACCTTAAAAACGATCTCCTGAAAAATCAAGTTTTTATATAAGAAGTTGTTGAAAGGAGTGAGCGATAAGTGTTCAATTTTGGCTTCATCCAAGCTGAAGTCCGACTTGAAGTTTTATATATTTTATTATTCAATATATTCAATATATTTTATTATTCAATATGAGTATTTTTAACTGTAGATAAAAGAAGTTTCATATTTATAATATATTACTGTAATCAAACCATTTATGTACAAAGATTATACGCAATCTTATGGAAAACTGAAACAACACATATATGCTTCACGACTTGCAATGAACCTTAACTTAATGTTCTACCTTAGTACTAATAGTAGTAATAATATAATGCTTGTACATACGTACAATGAAGTGCTTTATGTGAGTACATTGGAAGTAACATTATATTCATAGCAGGAGGTTTCAACCGATATTTTGCATTTGAACTTAAACTGCTTTAAATAAAATAAAAACGTCACCCGTAAGTATGCATTATTATTTTTCAATTTGTACCTCTTTTATTAACAAGATTTGCCTGGCCCCACGTATTGCTGCGGCTCGGTCTGGTTAAATTAAAATAAATAGAAAAATAGAAAACACATATTCTTAATATGTTTCAATTCACATTGTATGTGAACCAATTTTTTTTAAAATATCTAAATTATTAAAGAAAACACTTTATTTAACAGTAGTTTCGGGAGCTAAGCTTCCATCTTCAGGTCTAAATATAAGCCTAGACCTGAAGATGGAAGCTTAGCTTCTGAAACTAGTCGTCAAATAAACTCAAGTGGTAAAAAAACGAGTGTTTTCATTAATAATTTCAACATGTCTTGCCACAAAGTAAAAGCCGAAACAATACACAAAATATTAAATATCTAAGAAATAAAAATGCTATCGTAAACATTTTTTTTAAAGAAAAGAGAAATATTTGTGTTTATATTATTAACATAAATATTTCAATTTTATACTATTTCGGTGAGCCCAAGCGACTCATTATTAGAAATAGGTATCAAATTGTGGTAGAGTGGGTTCGAACCGAGAAACTCTGACTTAAGAGTCCGCGCACTAACCACGGGACCACAACCCGACACATTAAAAATACTAAGTGACAGCAGATGTCAAGAAGCACACTGTGCGCCATAATCAATACGTAGTTATGCGTATGTTGCTGTTACGTTCAACTGATGGCGCTGTCATTGCGTTGTTTTAAGCATATTTTTCCTGTCACATATAAAGACATTACACCAGGTTTAGAAAAAAAATACCAGCGTCCATTTACTTGAATACCAGTTACTTGAGTACCCCTACGAAAGTGCTACAATATCACATTTGGAAACTTTTGGACCAGTAGAGACAAAAGTGAAACTCAATGTCAGTCGTAGTGTCATATTATTTGAATAGGCATCACCTATTTAGGTTAAACGTAACGATGTTTTGAGGTACTAAAAAACTGACGGCACGTACGTGTGGGGGTCTCAAGGTGGAAAAATAGGATTTTGTTAAATTTTTACTTTATTAAGAATAAATCTATCCCGAGTAAGCTTTATATTGTAAATATTTTATGAAGTTTTACAATATTTTAAGTGTATTCAAAAACTTGTTAACAAATCTGGATTTTGTTTTGAATATTGAAAGCATTAACTTTGTGGATCATCTTGATAAATTATTTCGAGAAATAAAAATACTTTGTATTCTGATCCACTCACAAATGTCAGTGGATCAGAATACAAACTATTTTTATTTCTCGAAATAATTAATCTGGATTTTCTCCAACCATAGGAGTTATTTTTAATATATATTTTTTGACATCTCAACATAGATGAAGAAGAATAAGGACGTCTGGGTATTTACGGGGCTTTATATAAAAAATAATAATATGTATATTTGTGAATAAAAAATAATGTTTGTGAACAAGTGTTTAGAGACACTCAAATTGCCCATATTCTTCTTCATTTATGTTGAGATGTCAAAAAAATGAATGGATTGGTGTTATGTTTGGTGAGTACTTCTATACGGGGTTGAATCGTAGACCCTCAAAATCAGTACTGTGAACCGATTATAGCTATTAGAAATGTGGTTACATCGTAGAATGTTACGCATTTTATGGACTGATATGGTCAGCAAGGTGAATGTGAGCCAAAGAACAAGAGTAGAAAGACAGATGCTGACTAATATCCCGGGCAGCGTTAAATATAATCTATGTTGGCCCATCCGTTAAAATAAGTTTTGCGCAAAAAATATTTTCATTCCTTGCGTCAAAGAATTAACGTAACCATTAAGAATTCTAGTAGTCATCATGTCTCTAAGAACAGTGTCCGTCGATGGTTCCTTCTCGTTGGAAGGGACAAGGTAGAAAGTGAATTAATTAAAGTCCAGGTGTAATTATTTTATTGTTAAACCTTTATACTGTAAATTGTTATTGAATCTTTTGTATGTAATGTATATAATCTAATAATTAAAAATAAACTATTAATATTAAATTTAAAAAAATGTATTAACATGTGAGTATTTCGGCTCAACACAGGCCATGCCTGAAGAGCCGTAATACATATCGCTCACTCCTTTCAAGAACGTCATAAATCAAAAATCGTCAAATTTCAGTTGTGCATGTTTTCGGAATGCCCAGAAAATGTACTATATCCCAGTAAAAGAGGCATATTTGTAACTCAATATTTACCTGCTACAGGGCAGAAAGTGTTGATTTTGCATTTTGAGGAAAAGGTATTGTTTAATTTTTTTAAAAAAAACTAAATATTTTCAAATGGAGAAAAAAACTTCAGGTTTTACCTCAAAAGATCTGTTGCATAGTAAAAAGTTTGATAAGTGGCTTGATATTTATTTATAATACATTGTATTCTATTTTTAAACTTTAAAAACGTTCTCCTGAAAAATCAAGTATTTTGATTTATGACGTTCTTGAAAGGAGTGAGCGATATCGTAAAAAAAATAAAAATGTATGTACTTATCTATCAAATAAATAAATACATTTTTTTTAAAAAGCCCGGTTGGTGTCTTACCTGGGGCATATGCTGAAAGGAGGTAAGTACGAGTTATTGAACCTTATTATTAAAGGTAAAATGGAGGGTGATGAAGTGTAGGCAGAAGACAGATCTCCTGGCTCTGGAACACACGAGATTGGACAGGGATCAGAACCGTCGAGGCGCTGTTTAGAGCTGTCTAAGACAACGACAAGTATTCTGGAGTGATACGTTAGTAATGAACGTCAGGGGGACCTGTGAATTTGCACTTATTAACTTACTTAACATCTCACCGCTTTACCACAGGGGTAGGCAAAGAAAATAGAGCGCCACACTTCTGTGTCTGCAATTATTCTTTGCTTCTCCTTTATTTACACATACCCACCGATTATTCCGACTCCAGACATGATCACGTTTAAGTATTTGAAATACTTGATCTTGTCAAATTTTCTTCGGTCACCTGCTCCATTTTCTTACTAAATTTGCCTCGTAAATTTGTTTAACTGTTAATCCCTTAGCTGGAAAAAAATTACTACAATTCATTTCATAACAAAATATTATTTTTACCAACAACATTGTTAATATATTATTAGATTAAAACCAATATTTTTAGCTTTTCCACTTTATTTTTATTTGACCACCGACCGGGTTTCGTCGTTACCGACATCATCAGACTGGTGATGATGTCCGTAACGACGAAACCCGGTCGCTGGTCAAATAAAAATAAAGTGGAAAAGTTAAAAATATTGGTTTTAATCTAATAATATATTAAAAATGCAATTCCATCACGAAGTGTCAGTGGATAATATAAATCTATTAACAACATTGTTTTAACTTTTTATTCGTACAC
>NW_028280795.1:335000-355000 GCF_059751285.1 Brachycentrus maculatus
ATATATATATATATATATATATATATATATATATATATATATATATATATATATATATATATATATATATATATATATATATATATAGACATATATATATATGTATATATATATATATATATATATATATAAAGGCAGTGCTCAACGGAGTCCTGGTTCCAACTCTAATGTATGGAAGTGAAACATGGAGCTGGCAAAAGAAGGATGAAAGTAGACTGAATGCAGTCGAAATGCGATCTCTCAGAAGAATGTGTAACAAAACGATGTATGATAGATGTGCGAATAGTGAAATAAGGAAGGAATGCAAAGCTGAGATAAGCATTATCGATAAAATTAAGAAAGGTGGGTTGAGATGGTTTGGACATGTAGAACGAATGAGTGAGGAAAGAACGGTAAAACAAATTTATGAGGCGAATGTTAGCGGGAAAAGAAGCAGAGGAAGACCGAGAAAAACATGGCACGATCAGGTATGCCAAATACTTGAAAGTGGTCAGGTTAGGAGTCGTAACAATCGGCGGGTATGTATGAGGAGATGCATGAACGTGGAAGAGGCGAAGAATGTTTGCAAGGACAGAGTGGTGTGGCGCTCTATTCTCTCTGCCTACCCCTGCGGGGAAGCGGCGTGATGGTTAGTTAGTTAGTTAGTTATATATATATATATATATATATATATATATATATATATATATGTATATATATTTATATATATATATATATATATACATATAAATAATTTTATTTATATATATATATTTATATATATATATATATATATATATATATATATATATATATATATATATATATATATATATATATATATATATTTTTTTTGTTTACACAAAATTTTCAATTTAATACTATTTCTGTGAGCCTGAACGGCTCATTATTAGAAAAAGGTATAAAATTTTGGTAGAGTGGGTTCGAACTGAGAAACTCTGACTTACGAGTCCGCGACACTAACCACGGGACCACAACCCGACACTGTAATATTAATTGGTTGATTTCTCCCTTTTTACTTATTGCATAAAAATTATAAAAAATGAAACACTTTTTTGTATTGTATAGTTAATGTCAAAGCAAAAATATTATCACATCTATTATTTTCATATCATAATTCTGAGATGTCATGTATAATTCTGTCATTTCCATCGCAAAACAGATAATCACGGCACAAGTGATGTTATTCTTATCTTTATTCCCCAACGATTTCCAACCTTCGTTAATTATTCAGACAGCAAGGTGGAAGAACTGTAAGTATTATATTAAGTGTGCGTTCAGTTCTCCCATTATTTTTCCGACGTCTTCGACTTAATCTCTTCCACATCATCCTTGTGCGTACAACGTTTTAGGCATTCTTATTCCTTCCATTCGCTCTACGTGACCAAACTATCCGAGTGTTCCTCACTTAATCTTTCAATGGTGAACTTACCTTACCTTACCTCCTCTTCTCTTACCTTCACTGACCTTGTTCCGCGTTCTGACCACCACAATTTTAACACATTCCGCCAAAACACATCTCCATTTCTCTCGGTGATTAATGGTAGCCGCCCTGTACTTTTATGTTCTTTTTCTGCTTAATCTTTTATTTCTCGTCGGTAGGGGTTTGTTTGCGCGTATAAAATAATGTAATCATGCTAAAACCGCGCCGTTCAACGTGCACACTCACATCGAAAGGGTAGAGCTCCAGTCGTTATCATGAATAAATAAAAAAAAGTTTCACCCGCTACTGGTTCCCAAACCTCAATACAAAAAAAGGTCAAATAAATTTAAAATCTACGAAATAAAATTAATTTGAATTTACCATCAAAAATTTACTTAATTCTATTTAAAATTTAAATAAACTTTGCTGAAAATGTTGAATTTATTTTATCAACAAAATTCTATGTCAAATTTCCATATTGCGAAGTCGGTAAATCACAGCAAAGAAGTTAGAATGTGTATACAAAAATTAAATTTTTTTAAAAACTAAATGGAATTATGTATGAACTCAAAATTCAAATAAAAATTTACATTACATTTGCATACTGAAAACATTATAACTTTGATATTTCAGGTTTAAAAAAAACTGTGATATTAATTTTATACTAGTCTTTATAAAGTTTTTATTGTTTTTTTAAAATTAAAACCAAATATGTCTCAAGAAAATATAATAATTAAGCAGTAAAACGGGAGATAAAGTTTACAAAGTGTTATTTTATCGAAATTTTTACTTTAATTTTGTGTGGATAAACGTTTAATATAGTTTAATTAATACATAATAGAATAAAGTGTATGTAGATGTATAATTTTTTTCATGTAATAACAGCCGGACAGTGCCAATGTCTGGATTCAATACTCCTACACACCGAATGAAAACCTCGGCAATGATTTCGCGGACCATAATAATATCTGGAATATGTCACTTTCTAAATTGAAGCAATTTTATGTAATTTTTATAGCTATAAAAATTACAATATTTCAAACTTTATAAAATAAAACAACTTTATTTTAACCACTTTTTATTGGTAGGTACACTTAAATATTTTCATATGGTGTACGTAGTGCGTGGAAGCTTTTGGCATCATAAGGGAAGGGTAATTAACTATAACCTAGCTATGAGTATTTTAATGTTTTAGAATTAGTGCATAAACCCTGATGATGACAAGGTTCTTGTCGAAACCGGTTGGAAAAAGTGTACCAATAAAAAGTGGTTAAAACAAAGTTGTTTTTTTTTATAAAGTTTATAAAATGTGCCACAAAGTATCTGCGAAAAACATTAAAGAAAATTCAATATTTCAGGAATATCCATAATTACTTGATTTTTATATGTTCATTTTTATTTAAATAAGTATTTTGTTTAAGCAAAAATATGCTTAAAAAGAGAAAAAATATAATTTTATCATAAAGTATATGTGCAATCTACAATATTTTATGTTAAAATTTTTTTACGGCCGTTGATAAAGGATAAATATATATACACTTTATTATACATAAAGTTGTAGGACTTTTTATTCTCTCTGCCTACCCATGCGGAAAGCAGCATGATGTTAAATTTTTTTAAAATTTTGTAATAAATAAAACCATTTTACGTTAATTATTTAATATACATACTTTTATTACTCAGTAAATTCACATTGTGAGTTTAACTTAAAAAATACATTATATTTTGGATTATCGAGAATAAAACAAAAACAATTAACATTTTCTGTAAAGTTGATCATTGTAGATAAGATACAACGTGTACACCAAATGTCAAGTGGTCGTTATTGACATAATATGACATGCATGCTCCAGAATCTATCCATTTCTGATGCCGGATAGAAAAATTTTGTTTCACAAGTACAGAGTGGCGCAAAATTAATCACCTTATCAGAAGATGTTTTAATTTTTGCAAATGGCGTTGTACGTCAATCATATTTGACGTTTGAGAACTAGGCAGCTGCAGTAAGCAAACGAATTGATGAAACGGGCACAAATGAATATCAACACAACAATCTTTGCTATTTAACAGAAAAAAATGTAAAGATCCAAATAAAGTTTTCCATGATTCAAAATCATTTTTTAAAAAAAAGGTAATTCAAAAACAAAATTAAAAAATTAAATTTGCGCCACTCTTAATTTGTTTATATATATTAAAACTGTCTATTTCTCAAATGTCAAATATGATTGATGTACGACTCCATTTGCAAAAGTTGTATTATCTTCGGATAGGGTAATTAATTTTGCGCCACCTTGCACATTAGATATTTTTATACGTGTGGAGTACATAGAATTTCGCATACATCAGTTTATTTACCCAAGTAAGTTTCGGGATTTAACACACCCCCGCCTCCGTCATAACAAACACCTTATTCTTCACTTAGCATACAAAGTGCTTGAAACTCAATGTGTGCTCTGTACACCCTGTATAAACCTTGACATATGTACATATATGTTTCACACCCATAATAATGTGTACGGGAGCGAAATACATATTGGCTGTCTCCAAGTGAGTAACGGATTAATTTTAGACTCGTAATTTGTTTAAGGTAATAAATATTGCCAATATTTTAAAATGTATTATTTTTTGACATCTCATCAAAGATAAAGAACAATATGGAAGTCTGAGCATTTACGGGGCTGCCGACCGTCATAGGCTGGTTTAAGTGATCACTTTTACACACGTAAAACATTCACCAATTCTATCCATTATTGACAACCACACTACTCAAATTCTCGGAAGTTCTATATATATATGAACCGATTTTGAAACATTATTCTTGGATCACTAGAAATTCACTAGAGACATCTATTGGTGAGATGAAAATAAGCTTTTTATTGAGCAAAAACGTTTTTTATTAGTATATGAGGTCCGAATCCTGGATTATGATCACACTCATGAGAAACGCCCGAAAATAACAATTTAATTTTTATTATTTAAGCTTATAATTTGACCAGATAATTTATTTACAACATTTTGAGTGTGTCCAAATACTTGTTCACAAAATCTGGATTATCTCCAATTACAGAAGTTATTTTCATATTATTTGACATCTCATCAAATTCCATATTCTTCTTCATCTTTGATGTCAAAAAATAGTATAAAAATAGAAAATAACTCCTGTAATTGGAGATAATCCAGATTTTGTAAACAAGTATTTGGACACACTCAAAATGTTGTAAATTTTAAAATGTGTTTAAACTACACGTTGTACGATTGTGGGCGAAATATACGTAAAAGTGTATATTCATGCCTTAAGCGAGACAGCGAGTGTTTTTGCCTAAAATTTTCAATAATGAAAAAAAATGAAATTGTAGTCACTTCATAAAGATATATCCACTCATAAGTTGGTATAGGCTATAAATCTTTAAAAGCTCTAAAGCTATAAAACTTGGCCTGATGATGTCGACACCAGTCTGATGATGTCGGTTACGATGAAACCTGGTTGCTGATCAAATGAAATTAATGTAGAAAAAAACTACTCAGTTGTTATTTTATCCTATAAAATACAGTTCCACCAAAAAATGCCAATACAAAACTTAAATCTAATTATAAAGCTAAAACCTAAGTTAGGGCTATGATAAGCAGTATTGCATAAGCCGTAGCTAGATTTCAGAGTCACTTGGATGTTAGGTAATTAAAAAAAGTGGACGAAATATAATAATAATAATAAATCCCTTACCACACCCCAATGGTGCATAGGGCACTGCTTCATATAAACGCAATGTTAACTCGATCGATTACACTTGAAGGAAAGGTGATCAGCCCTCCACTTCAGGTACCAGTCCAGTGTAATATTGAATAAATATTAGAGTAAAAAAATCACTTATATTTATTAAACCCCCCTGGGAATCGAACCCGGGACCTCCAGAGCGGTAGACGAGCATGCTGACCATTACACTACGGAGGCGGACAAAATATACTACATATTATGTTATCGTCAACATTGTAAGGACAATACTAGTTTGTTGTACAAATGAGCAATAGCGATCTGAGTTAGCAAATGAATTCTTATGACCTGTTTTTTTATGAGGTTCGTGATTTTTCGTGACTGGTAATGAGTCTAAGACGGTTGAATACGATTCAACAAATTCAGCTGCTGTAATTAATTTTTCAAATTAAGTAACATAAAGTTAATGTTCGTGATTTCTTTTAAGTAATAAATTTGACAATATTTTTAAATATGGATAAAGTAAACTTTCAGTGATATTTTGTGGATGAAATATACTATCTACGTATTTTTTATCGTCGATATCCCTACAATACTCATTTATTTTTGTGTAAAAAATTAAACGAGCAATGGCCACCGGAGTTGGCAAATAAAATATTATGACCGGTTTTTTACGAGGTTCGTGATTTTTTCTTGACTATGCTTATAAGTTAGAGATAGCTGAGTTAGATTCAAAAATGTCAAGTGATGTAATTTATTAGGGGTATTTAAAAAAAATAAATATATATATATATATATATATATATATATATATATATATATATATATATATATATATATATATATATATATATATATATATATATATATATTTGCTCAGCTGGATGCGTAATTTTTGACGATTTCATGATATTTGCACTTGATTATACAATCAAGATTGCCATTATCAAAAACTATCATTGTTTGTGTATAGTTTAATGAATTATCCCACCCATATGTGTTTACTTGATACTTAACATTGCAAATTCCATTATTCTGATATTCTAAGGTCGGCGCGACTCCGGACCCGAGGTAATTCATCTTAACCCTGGCCAAACTTGTTCAAGTGTTGGGGTGTGTTTCACCCCCCGTAATGAATGTCCACACAGAGCCTACAGTAATTTACTACAGCCTGTGGGGTGTTAAACGCCCACAGCATAAAAGTGCCGCAAGAGAGCGCTTTCCTTTCTTTTCTTGTTCTCCAGTGATTTATGTCAAGGTAATGGAGAAATTCAAAATGGAAACGTGAAATAATTAAATTTGTGTCTCTTACACGTAAAGCTTCAAGGAAAACTACTTGTTTACACTAGAAAAAAGCTATTTCGCATGACGAGTTTACATAAGAAAATAATCGACTATAAATTTATTCCTATTCAATTATTTTAATTTTTATTATTTTTTTAATTAAGAAAAATTGTATACATTTATTAAAATCACAATTTTAAACATATTCAATTTCTTTTTGCAGAGACCCACCAAGCCACCTTGTGTGTCTTGTTGATTATGTTCTTTTTTAATACATTTTTTATTGTTTTTAACCATTTTTATCTAATATACACACAAAAAGAGAGAGAAATTAATAATATAAGCAATTTACAATTTTCATCAAATTAATTCCATAGCGCACTCCAGAACACAAGCTTGTAGTAGTACGCACTCCCTATCACGCACATAAATATGGTCCAAACACGAGCCAGTCGTGATCTGTTGTATGATAGCTTCCCTAGTTGTATCATTTATGCACCTTGTCGTCAATTGTGTACTGGTCAGCGTGTTAGGATACTGTTATAGAGGTAGTAGGTTTCATTTCAAGGTGAAAACAAATAGAAATGAATTTCACTTTAATATTTATCTCAAATCACTCATTATCAAGTATTTCAAATACAATCTTGTCAGGCGATAATGGTTGTATATGACATATTATTTTTTAACAGCTCATCAAAGATGAAGAAGAATATGGAAGTCTGGGCATTTACGGGGCTGACGACCGTCATAGACAGGTTTTGTTGGTCGTCAGCCCCGTAAATGCCCAGACTTCCATATTCTTCTTCATCTTTGATGATTTGTCAAAAAATAATATGAAAAATAACTCCTACAATTGGAGGTAATCCAGATTTGTGAACAAGTATTTGGACACACTCAAAATGTTGTTGTATATGACGTATGAGAAGATGTATGAATATGTGTGTCGGGTTGTGGTCCCGTGATTAGTGTCGCGGACCCTTGAGTCAGAGTTTCTCAGTCCTAACCCACTCTACCACAATTTGTTTCTTATTTCTAAAATGAGCCACTCGGGCTCACTGAAATAGTATAAAATTGAAGTATTTTAGTAAATAAAAAAAGCAAATATTTCTCTTTTTATATAAAAAATGTATATGGAAGAGGTGAAGATTGTGTGCAAAGACGGACAGGTGTGGAGTTTTATTATCTCTGCCTACCTCTGCGGGGAAGCGGCGTGATGGTTAGTTAGTTCATACCACGATGAACTAGAACCTAAATATTGATACTCAGAACTTTGCTGTGCGTAATTAACGATGAATACGAAAAAAACATTCAAATGCATCGATTTGTTACAATGTTACACTGCCAATACTCAATGGTGCCCTTTGGACTGTTGAGTGTACACAGTGTCGTTGGCAGCATTTTTAATTGAAAAAAAACAATTGAAGTAGCTAGTAAAGTTAATTAGGCAATGTATTTCTTGAATGATTTTCGCAGATACTTTGTGGCACATTTCATAAACTTTATAAAATTAAACAACTTTGTTTTAGGCACTTTTTTTATTAAAAGTACACTTAAACCTACCGATTTCGACAAGAACCTTGTCATCACCAGGGTTTATCAAATTCTAAAACATGTTTTTGGTAAGGGAATGTAATTAATTATGAGTTTTTTAATGTTTTTAATGTTTAAGAATTTAATAAACCCTGACGATGACAAGGTTCTTGTCGAAACCGGTAGGTGAAAGTGTACTCATAATGAAAAAGTGGTTAAAACAAAGTTGTTAAATTTTACAAAGTTTAGGCAATTTATGGTTATGTAAGGTAGGTACTAGTTACGTTCCTGTATGGAACTCGAGTAAGCTAGGGTAAGCACTGCTTTTCTGCTCATATGGAATGCACACCTCTGGGTGCAGATAAGGGTTAAAAGAAGAAGAATTGACAGCTTCTTCACTTATGTCATCTGTATTCCATTAAATATTCGTGCCTTAGGGGGAAAACGTTCTAATTACAATTTGTTAATTTCTCAAGAAAGCAATTTGAAAGTTAAACACGATAACGACAAAAAACACTAAGAAATTACCGCGTTATTCTTCGTTCAATCTACATTTTTCTTCATAAAAACTATACAAAACCATAAATATGAACTTAAATAAAAATAAACTAATATTTGTAAAAATGCGAAGAACAAAATGAACATTTTACGACGTACATACGAATGTATGAAACTTTTTTTTTTCATATGATTTTTTCTTCTTTTTTCACCATTTGAATATCTATCCTACATCGTTAACTGCACATTTATCTAAGAGATCGCATTTCGACTACATTCAGTCTGCTTTTATCCGTATTTGCCAACTCCATGCTTCATTTCCATACAATAGGGTTGGAATCAGGACTCCGTTGTGTACTACCAGTTTGGCTTTGGCATTAAGATGCATATTCGTGTATTTTGTGATGATAAAAGAAATATTTATGAAGGTAAATATGTCAATGTAAATCTATTTATGAAGTATTTAAAATAAAATTAATGTATTTTCTAAGCGAACTGACAATTAATGGTTGCGGGGTAATTTTATATGAAACACCGAAATTTGAATAATTTAGGCGTTTAAAAAAATACATAAAACTTTACAAAATTTAATGTCAAAATAATTTTAATGGTACCTACGTAACATGTGTTAGGGGTAATTAAGGCACGTGTTTTTGACAGCTTCATGGAGGGTTCCTTTAACGAGAAGCTTATCAAATTTTCGTAAAGAGTAGGCAATTTAAAAAGGTTGGGAACATTTAGAACATCAATCAAAAATACTCAATAGAGGCTTTCATGGTAACGATTCAAAAGGTTAATCATATAATGGGGTTAGCAGATTGATTTTTATCGCATGAGAATCCTTGAAAATAAGTTTGGATTTTTTCAAACCCTTTAAATAATAATCACATTATTTTCCAAACAGTTATTAGTATAAAACTATTCTTAAAGGAAATATAATATTAACATCGCAATAGTATCGAAGAATATGAAATAAACTGGAGTTTTTTTTATTACCAAATAGATTATAAGTAATAAAAAATAATTGCAAATAAGTAAAATAAGTACGATAACAATATTTCGTTGGAATGAAAAAATAGCCATCTTAGAAAATTACGTTTCATGTAATTTTAAGTATTATTTTTTGACATTTCATCAAAGATGAAGAAAAATATGGGTATTTACGGGGCTGACAACCGTCATAGGCTGGTTCAAATGATCACTTTACACACGTGTAACATTCACCGATTCTACCCATTATTGACAACTACTATATGAACCAATTTTGAAACATTGTTCTTCAATCACTAGAATTTCACTAGAGACATCTATTGGTGAGATGAAAAGAAGCTTGTTGTTGAGCAGAAACTCTTATAATAATTTATATTAGTTGTAATTTTAAGTACATGTATTTTTAATATTATACATATGTTTAAAAAATATATGAGGTTAGATTACCGGTGTTAAGGATTTATTTGATATATTGGTTAAGGACTTTGCAGACTTGAACTGTTATTATTTAAATACATCAAAATATAGATATTACTGAAATAAAGAGTTCTTTGGTGATGATTACAATTTTAAAATCAAATCAATCTAAGATTTCAATTTTCAAATAATGAAAGGGATCACGAGGTGTATCATTAAAGAGTAATGATTTTTTTTAAAAATGAAAATAAATCCCATTTGAAAACATGTTTAATTTATTTTATGATGTATAAAATAATTATTTATATTCAAAAAATATTTATAGGTGTAATTGCCTTTGGTGTATTTTACTAGAAAAATACATCATCCTGTAATAGCGTCAGTTTTGTATTCTCGCAGACTTACGTACTTGCCATTCCTTTGTGAGAATTCACGCTCGTCGTTTATCTTACGAAATGGATCAAACAGATAAACAGAAATACATTGAATTCTTTGAAATAGATTTACTGATCAGTGAAAAAGAAATCACACCCTTGTGGATGAAGAGCGAAGAATCTGATAGCTTTTTGGGTGTCCATAATCGTATTTATTTGTAGATAGTTTTGTATTTCAAACAACAGTAAGATCTCCGAACACACTTTTCGATTGTACCATGTTTTCTATATTATTAATGGCGCCTTATTGTTGTCCGAACGAACTGATGTTTTAGACAGTGTTACAAATAGCAGAAAACAACACATTCTTATGATAATGGGAAATTCTTGTAGTTGTTATCTTTATGGGCCGGAAAATCAAAACATCTGTTTGCGGCTTGTTTTAAAAGGAGAGCCTTTGAGCATTTCGCTGACTCCTTTCAACAACGCCATACATCAAAAATCTTCGATTTTCAGTTGTGCGTGTTTTCGGAGTACCAAGAAAATGTACTATATCCCAACAAAAGCGGCATATTTTTAACTTAATATTTACCCGCTACAGGGCAGAAAGTGTTGTTTTTGCGTTTTGAAGAAAAGGTATTGTTGATTTTTTTAAAAATATACTATATAATAAAAAAACATTCAGGTTTTACCTAAAAAGATCTGTTGCACAGTAAAAAGTTCAATAAGTGGCTTGATATTTATTTTTAATACATTTTTTATATTTTTAAACTTTAAAAACGATCTCCTGAAAAATCAAGTTTTTTGACATATGACGTTGTTGAAATGAGTGAACGATTTGTCATCAGTACGGTGTTTAAAACACTTTTTTTATATTAAAAGATAAATATTTGTGTTTTTATTATTTACAAAAATACTTCAATTGCCTACTATTTATGTGCGTCTCAACGGCTCATTATTAGAAATAGGTATCAAAATATGGTAGAGTGGGTTTGAACCAATAAACTCTGACTCAACAGTCAGGGATACTAACCATGGGACCACAACCCGACACAATTCTTCATTCTTTCAATTTCTTCATTCATATGTCAAACAAATACTTAGTAAATTACATTTTAAAAGGTTGGTTCTGTACATAATAAATAAAATAAAGTTAAAAACACAATAT
The DNA here is from genome assembly GCF_059751285.1 of Brachycentrus maculatus. NCBI lineage: Eukaryota > Metazoa > Arthropoda > Insecta > Trichoptera > Brachycentridae > Brachycentrus > Brachycentrus maculatus. The sequence goes on from NW_028280795.1 coordinate 346,394, forward strand.
ATCTATAATGTCAAGCATATATTATTAAGTGGTCTGTGATAACTTTTTTTTTTATATCCAAAGGTGCAAATTTTAGTGCATCAAAAAATAGTTTAGTTTGTGAAGTAATCGGTTGAAGCTTCAGAATAAAATTCTAAAATACAATCACAATACTAGTTTGACAAAAAATGCTATACTTATGGATACCATGATTTATTACTAGCATAAATAATAAAAAAAATAACTTGAACGATTACTACAGCTTACTCAAACGTTTTTGTCATACTTTTTAAAGTGTTTTATGACTTTAATAAGAGATCATCGATAAGAAGTGCTGGAAATTCAGCGGAAAGGACAAACAAACAATGAAAGGTACCAGTAATGAAAGGTGGCATGTATCACTCAATTTTGGGTCCTTTGCCAATTAAAAAAAAATTAACTTATTACATTTCCTACGGTCTGTATTTGCATAGTATATTTTTTTGTTTTTGATTATAAAATAAACTTAAGTACATAAAAAACCCCATAACCTTCAAACTCTTTTTTTATAATGTGATACTGTAAAAGGATTATATACTTTGACTAAAATTGTGATATTAATATCAACAACAACAAAATTTCGACCAATTCGGTACTTCCCGGAATGAAAATTAAAAATAAAATTAAGATTATTTTATTTAAACTCAGATGTTTTTATTTTTCGACGGTTTTTAGAGTTTTTTTTATTCATTTTAAAGAATTTTTAATCGTAAATGAAATACACGCACGCGAACAAAAAATTAAAGCCGGAAAATTTTATGTTTTCATGAATTTTTTAATATTTTAGCTAATGTTAAACAAACTTTCTTCCCGGGAGAGCTTTTACGACGAAAGATTACCAGCTCATAAAATTGTTGGATAAAGTTTTTCACAACATTTCAAAATATTTACCTTTTCACAGTGGATATTATATTTCACTATTTTTGATTTAATTATAAAATGGCAAATCACAATGTTGCTCTTCAAATATTAATTACATAAAATACTTTTAATTTTTCAAGTCATGATTGACAACCAAACTACTCATATATTGGAATTCATAGGTATATGATCAACCTCATCACGTTTCGTAATTGAGTTCACAACAGCCATCTTTGATTGGATTTAGGAATTCTTATGTAGCAAAGAACCTTTTGTTAGTATGCTAGAGCCGAACCCGGATTATTTTACATAATAGGAAACGCCTGATAACCTGATTTTAATTTTTATGCAGCTTATACTTTCACCAGTTATTTTATTAATGTGATCAATTAACAAGCCTATGACAGGTCGTTAACCCTGTAAATACACTAAATTCCATATCCTACTTCACCTTTGTTAAGATGTTATGAAAAATTGTAAAAAATATTTTTGTTAATCAATGAAAAAGAACGTATCGCTCACTCCTTTCAAGAACGTCACAAATCGAAAAACTTGATTTTACAGGAGAAGGTTTTTAAAGTTTAACAATATAATACAATGTTTTAAAAATAAATATCAAGCCACTTATTGAACTTTTTACTGTGCAACACATCTTTTTAGGTAAAACCTGAAAGTTTTTTCTCCATTTGAAAAATATTTAGCATATTTAAGAAAATACTTAGACAATACATTTTCTTCAAAATGCAAAAACAACACTTTCTGCCCTATAGCGGGTAAATATAAAGTTAAAAATATGCCGCTTTTGCTGGGATATAGTACATTTTCTGGGCATTCCGAAAACACGCAAAACTGAAAATTGTCGATTTTTGATTTATGAAGTTCTTGAAAGGAGTGAGCGGTATATCAAAGCTTGTTTATAATAATTACTTGCAAAATCAATTTTGAAAACATCGGTAAGAAAATAAAAAAGACAGAAGAAATAAAATTGGAGTTCTTTCAATTAGTATCACTGTATTTTATTAGAAAATGATATTCCAAGTTAAAATGTGTTAAATTTGTAAAAACTCAGATTTTTAAACGAGTATTTGTACACGGTCAAAATTTTGTAAACTATAAATTTGTTTAACGTCATTATAATGATATGTATAACATGGTCGTTATAACTCCCTCTACGTGATAATATAACCAAAAGCAAACTGGGGCATTTTTCAATCCAACACAGGCCTTTTCAATAAAGGTGACTGAGTAATGAAAAAAATGCAAATGGCGTACAGCAGAGCGTCAAAAAGACCAACCAAAACCCGATATTTTGTTCGTCAAGTTAATTAAATTGTGTAACGGGCTGGGTGGTGGGGCCGACCCTTTATCTCGCCATGACACATAAAGACATTTCCTTTTTTACGTTAATAGGCTGGTCGTTTAGGTCGGTTCGAATCCTCGTTAAAGCCTTGTTTGTAAAAAGGACATTAACGACTAAGTACATTAAGGTGTAATGACACGACGATTGGGAAGGACGATGAAATATACGGTCAATGATGTAATCAATCAAAGAACTGGAAAAGGATGGTAATGATAATGATGACACTGAAAAAAAAAATCATGTTCGCCTTCGTGGCTGAAGCGTTTGGCTAAAGAAAATAGATGAAGATCTTTCATTAATGGATTCAGTAATATCTATCCATTTTTCATTGAAATTTTAATTACAGTAATGTACATAAATTGGAGATAATCCATATTTTTGAACAATCCATATTTGTGAATTGTGTTGTAATTTACGTTTTTTTTTTAAATGTTCAATTACTATCTACCTTCTGATTGCGAACAGCTATATATGGTATCAAACGTTTTGATCAATATCACTATTCTGTCACTTTATCGTCTGTTTTTGGTTGGTTGGAAGATATTGCTTTTTAGCAATTAGCCCGCCAATATACTTTTTTATTTGTGTACATGAAGTTTAAATGAATAAATGAATAAATATTTGGACACATTCAAAGTGTTTTAAAATAATATTCGTTGAAGCGTTTGGCTATAGAATATAGATAAGATGAAAAAATTCCATTCATTGATTCGGCAGTCACTTTGTGGTAATATCTATCCATTTTTAGTTTATATTTTAATTGGTTAGTACCACAGTTTTTGTAAATGATGCGGAAAGTAAAAGAACTACTTTGTATTTATTGAGTTGGCGTTACTTAATCATTTGATAATGCCCTAACAAGGCAAAACAATTGATACGAATTTATACGTGTTTTAAAAAAAAAAAATATTAAACTTACTAGACCCTTATTATCATCGATTGATTTTAATATAAATAGTGGAGTTCTACAGATTTAAAGCCAAAGCAATAAATACAACATGGTTTTTTTCCGTGTGTCCGCCTCCATAGTGTAATGGTCAGCATGTCAACTACCGTTCTGGAGGTCCCGGGTTCGATTCCCAGGGGGTAATAAAGGAAATACAGGTGAATTTTCACTTTGATATTTATTCAATATTACCCTAGACTGTTACCTGAAGCGGAGGGCTGATCACCTTTCCCTCATGTGTTGACGATGAAGATAACACTGCGTTTATATGATGCAGTGCCCTATGCACCATTGGGTTTGGATAAGGGTTAAAAAAAAAGTTTTTTTACATGCCGCATCCTTTTCAGAAATTGTGGTACGAACCTATTGAAATTGTAATCAAGAATGCATAGATAAAACTACAATTGATTTTGATATTTTAAAATATAAACAACGTTGTTATCCGCTTTTAATAAAGTAATAATTAAAAATTATACGACCTTTTTCTTAAAAGTATCTTAGTACTTAAAAAAAACTGATAAATTAATTTCTTTGGGAGTAAAATCATTTAAAAGGTACAGTTTGGAAGGTGAATAAATTATTGATATACTCGCGACTTTATAAAAGTAGGGAGAAATTTCTTCGGAAAGAATTTTAAAAAAGAAATATCGTAATGGGAATTCGAGTTGAGTTGAACTAGAAAAGAAATATTAATTTGAGGTAAGCCCGGCTTTAAAAAGCGAAATGATCGGACCATTCAATTCACGCCCCGTTGAATTTTCAATTATATGCTTCGGGCCAATATCTGGTAAATATTTGTCTGAAGAATTATCAGGCAAATAAAACCTCGCGATGGGTGATTAGCAAAAGGCTAAACAATGTGGAAATCAATTTACAGATGTTTAAATTCGAATGGTCTGTTAAAAAGGATATTGATGAACAAAAAACATCTATATTTAAAAAAGATATATATTGTATAGTAAAAACATGTTTCAATATTTTAGAAAACAGAGAAAAAAACACTCTAACATCTATTACTAATTATTAGGCTGAAGTAAGCACATAACTAATATGTAATATCCGCCATCCTAGTGAGTACGATGCAGTACCCTATGCATCATTAGGTACAGATAAGGGCTAGAGGTAGAAAAGAAGGACAAAAATACCGTTTTATAATGTTTTGTTTAAATTAACGAATGTATTATTTACTTGTCCGCCTCCGTAGTGTAATGGTCAGCACGCTCGGCTACCGTTCTGGAGGTCCCGGGTTCGATTCCCAAGGGGGGTAAAATAAATACAAGTGATTTTTTCACTGTCATATTTATTGAACATTACCCTGGACTGGTACCTGAAGCGGAGGGCTGATCACCTTTCCTTCATGTGTAAACGATCAAGATAACACTGCGTTTATATGACGCAGTGCCCTATGCACCATTGGGGTGCGGAGTATGGGTATGTGATTCGATGCATTTCGCATCATTTTCAGACACTGTTTACGGTGTTTAAAACCGTTACCGCAATAGATTTTACCACAAAGTGACTCAAAACGATTATTTAATGAAAACATTGTTTAAACTTAACCAAAAATTATTTTAGAGCAAATACGTACATATGTGTATAGGTAAAAGCGTATGTTTATCCATATTTATAAGGCTTAATAAATTCATGTTGTTACAATATACTGTTTATAATTAATATTACAATACCAAAGATCATTTGAGGGCTATTGAAATTCAGTTCTTGTATTCGACATGAATGTTTTGAACAGGTTAGAACATTGAATTTATGTAGCGACGTTAATCATTATTCCTGAATAAATTATTAAGGCAGCGAGAAGGTTAAAACAATACGCACTCTCTCTGGTTTGCTTATTACAAGGCAGCCGCGTCGACTGAAAGTTACCTTCGCTCAGGGGAATTAGTTAGCATCGAAAATTTCTAGTGTCTATTATGATTTCAAATTACTAATTATTAAGCATATTGAAATACATTTTGCGTGTAGCGCAATTATTCAGAATTAGGGCGAATTGAGGGGGAAATTGGAAAAAAAAGGATCTAACATAATTGTATTTAATTCCGCTATCAAAGCAAAGGAATGCTTATCTTATTAATTGTTGATAATTTACGATAATATTTATTGAATTAATTTGGAACGTCTCTCTTTTTCGATTATGGTTTAAGGGTAAAACAATTATCAATTTTTAATACCATGGGCGGGTAGGGAGAATTTACGATACTTCAATAGAAAATCATAAGAACTAAGAACAAGGAAAATTACTTTCTCAAGCTCAGGTTCTCAAACTTTTTTGGCGACGGACTCTCTTGAAACATTTAGTATATTACGGAACCCCAAAATAAGCAAAACTTGATTTATATTTATTATTTAACTATTACCTATTACCTATTTGATAATAATCAGAAAAACAGGTAAATCGTTCATTAGTGACTTCTATTACATGTTTAATTTAAGTTTTCCTTATTAAATACCACTCTTTCTTAAATTCTACTGTGACACGTGTTTCAATGCATTCCGCATCATTTTCGAATACCGTTAGAAAAACTTAAATTAAAAATGGATACATTTTACCACAAAGTGACTGCTGAATCAATTAATAAAACTTTCATAACTGTATACAAAACAAACCAAAACACAATAATACAACATAAAACACAAAATAATACTACATGATTCCACTGTTATTGATAAATAATTAAAACTGTTTTTATTTCACGGGAGGCCTGTCAACGATTTTTTTTCAAAAAATAATTAATACCGGGCGTGATAAAGAGAGTTGCGAGCCGCTGTGAGGGTGTGTGTAGTAACGAACATCGAATCACCACAAACTACGGATACCTTACATACCACATACATTTGACAGGCGCCGTGGCATAGTTGGGTAGACTCTCGAATAGGAAACTGTTTGATTCCCGCCAATTGCGAATTGAATTTATGAAAGATTTAATTTCAATCGGTCTGGGTGTTTGTGATGTATTTTTCACGTTTACCTTCCCTATCCTTACTATCCTACTTGCAGACAAGCATCTAAAATAGACGCTTTGCGGGTTATTTCTTTAAAAAACGCCTACTCGTACAAGCTAAATTATATTGTTCGCAGATTTTGATGGTAGAATTATTATGCTGTGTGTCACGACGAGCCCTCGGAGCCTTACGAAGTTTTTAAGCTCTATAAAGCATACTTTGAGAACCACTGCTCTTTCTCATACAGATTTTTTTCAAATCGTCAGTTGCATGTTATTAAAGACATATCGCTCACTCCTTTCAAGAACGTCATAAATCAAAAAACTTGATTTTTCAGGAGAACGTTTTTAAAGTTTAAAAATATAACACAATGTATTAAAAATAAATATCAAGACACTTATTGAACTTTTTACTGTGCAACAGATTTTTTTAGGTAAAACCTGAAGGTTTATTCTCCATTTGAAAAATATTTAAAATATTTAAAAAAAATAATTAAACAATACCTTTTCTTCAAAATGCAAAATCAACACTTTCTTCCCTGTAGCGGGTAAATATTAAGTTAAAAATATGCCTCTTTTGCTGGGATACAGTACATTTTTTGAGCATTCCGAAAACATGCACAACTGAAAATTGTCGATTTTTGATTTATGACGTTCTTGAAAGGAGTGAGCGATATGTGAGATTGGTTTAACACATCAAGTTATTCCACATGTTTGTTTAGTTACTAAACATAGACACGGTGGTTCAGTTGGGTAGACGCTTGACTGCAAAACTAGCATCGCGGGTTCGATTCCTGCCAATTGCAATATGAATTAAAGATTTATTTTTATTTAGTCTAAACATTTGTGATATATTCTTCATTGTTACAAACTTTCCCTATTCTTACTACCTTGCCTACTGACAAGCCTATAATAATAAAGGCTTTGCGAGTTGTCATTCCTTTCAAAAAGGTTTTTCTTCTCTCTAGTGTTGACTTATTAATTAAGAAAGGTATATTGAGATGGTTTGGGTATGTGGAACGAATAATTGAGGAAAGAACGATAATTTTTTTAAAATAAAGCGAGTATTGTTGGAAAAAGAACAAAACAACGTGGCATCATCAGGTATGTCAAATACTTAAAAGTGTTCAGGTCAGAATAATTTTGAGGAGTTGCATGAATGTGCAAGAGGCGAAAAAAGTTTTGCAAAGATAGAGCAGTTTGGTGTTCTATTCTATCTGCCTATCCCTACGGGGAGGCGGCGTGATGGTTAGTTTGTAAGTTAGTAAGTTAGTTAGTGTTGATTTATAATATGTATTTTTTTTTTATTAAAAACACCACACCCATTGCTGAATTTTCTTTTCTTTTACATATAAAGTAATTAACAAAACAAAAAAGCACAAATCAGGAGTTTCAGGAATGTTAATAGAGGCCAGAAAATCATCCCCGTATTGCGCGTCGGCGTATTTACCCTGACGGACATAATTACATTTGGAAAATGCTTTTGTCTCCTACGAAACCCTCTACATCGCCTCTCTATTTGCTAGAAAAATAAAAGAAAAAACTTAATTTCAGGAATTAAATGTACATTTTTTTCATTTGTAATCGTTTGAGTTGTTGGCAGTCTACATATATATAGATTTCAAGACTCCAACGTTATATTGTTACCTTCCATCTTGAAATATATTACATATGTACATATAATATATTTAATTTTTATATTATTTATTGATTAAGCACTAATTTTAAGGAATGAATGTTGATTATTAAAAAAAAACAGTTGCATAATACCACTTAAGGAGTTTTATTTCTTTACACACTATTATTATCTATGTTTCCTTTTACAAAAAGGTCACGTTCCTTAACCCCCTCCCCTCTAAAAATACCTGAATATTTTTAGCTCGTTAGTTTTACTATTCACCTGTATATGAAAACCTGTTATGAAATAAAACTCATGAAGAGGTTATTTTATTATACAAGTGTTTATTTTTATTAAATTGGTCACTCAAATCAGCCTATGACAAGACGTAAGCCCTGTAAATATTCAGACTTCCATTTTCTACTGCATCTATGTTGAGATGTAAAAATGTAAAAAATAGCAAAGTAAAGATTTTTAAAAATATTACCTTATATTATTTACATTTGTGAATAATTTCCCAGATTTTAATCAACAAATCAGTCGATACGTACGACCCCTACTTAGCCACAACTCAATATCTATTTTTTAAGCACGAGTCACTTCTGCTTACTTAAATATATATATATATATATATATATATATATATATATATATATATATATATATATATATATATATATATATATATATATATATATATATATATATATATATATATATATATATATAATAATAATGTAATAAATTAATATGTATTAAATAAATTTTATTTCGCGTATATCATAATAAATAATGTTTATTCTTTATTTTAAGCAAATGCTTTATAAATAATAACTTAATTATTTAT